>NC_058134.1:116639053-116712018 GCF_016433145.1 Gracilinanus agilis | reverse complement strand
TGTCATTGATCAAGACCTATTTCCAAATCGTTGATAGTTGCATTGGTGTGGTAGTTTCGAGTCTACATCCCCAATCATGTCCACCTCAACCCATGTGTTCAAGCAGTTGTTTTTCTTCTGTTTCCACACCTGTAGTTCTTCCTCTGAATGTGGGCAGCTTTCTTTTCTGTAAATCCCTCAGAATTGTCCTGGGTCATTGCATTGCTTTTAGTGCAGAAGTCCATTACATTCGATTTTACCACAGTGTATCAGTCTCTGTGTACAATGTTCTTCTGGCTCTGCTCCTTTCTCTCTGCATCAATTCCTGGAGGTCTTTCCTGAACATGGAATTCCTCCAGTTTATTATTCCTTTGAGCACAATAGTATTCCATCACCAGCATATACCACAATTTGATCAGCCATTCCCTAATTGAAGGGCATACCCTAATTTTCCAGTTTTTTAGATAGCAAATTCTTGTAGGTATCTCAATGTCATTCAGGATAACATGGAGCTAGATAACTCACTACTCCTCTTCTCAAACCTCCATACTTATGGCTTCTGTTCTTTAGGGAGAGGGCTAGAACTTTTGTGTTTTTTTTTCTTCTAAAATCCTTATTTTCTGCCTTAGTAACAACCCTAAGACATAAAAGCATGAGGCTTAGGCATAGGGTTAAGTGACTTGCCCAGGGTCACACAGCTAGGAAGTATGTAAGGACAGATTTGAACCCAGGTCCTCCCAACTCTAGATCTGAGTCTCTATCCATTATGCTATCTAAGTGCCCTAGAAAAAGGAGGGGATGTTTAACCTTTTATGTACCATGGACTTCTTTAGCGATTACGTGAAACTCAGGGACCTCCTTTCTGAAAAAACTGTTTTTAAATGCTTTAAAAATACATAGGAATTCAAAAGAGATCAGTTATGTTGAATATTTTAAAATATTCTAAACAAATTATTATTTGTATATTATTATATGTTGTATAGAAAATGTTAGCAAAATATTTTATATCATATGTTGTATATTTAAAACAAATTCACAGTACCTAAGTTAAAGAACACTTAATCTAGATAGGAGAATGGGTATAAATACTTTCATTGATGGTCTTACTCTCTTCATAGTAGTCTCAGAAAAAGTTAGATGCACATTTGGGACATGTGGCACCTATACCAGCCTAGGGCTAACTGTGTAGTAAGCACAAACGGTTTCCATCCACACTCCACACATACATTTGCTCATTTCTTTTCCCCTTAAGGTGATTATTTCTTATTGGGTAAACACAAACGAGCATATTCTGGCATTTTAGACTGTGGTCAGGATTGAACACTTGTCTTACATTTGGTCCTCCTCCTAACTCCAAAGATCTAAATCTCTTTAAATCACTGTGATCCTTTCCCTTACAAATGAGAAGCAGTATTTTGAGCAAAGACTCATGGTTAGTTCATGGCAGAACCAATTGTGGAACCCAATAGAGAGCTTTTTCCCTAAAACACATAACAAATAAAGCTTTGTTTCACTGACCTTTTCATTTTAGTGTTGGTCTTTTGTTTATAGGCTAGAGGAAACTGTACATAAAATCAGTCTTTCTTTCAGCCCATAGCTGCCTACCTTCTCTCCAATATTCTGCAGATTTATTTTGTGGTTCCAGTATTTTCCACCCAAATATTCTTACTGCCTTTCTTCACATGCCCCTTTGTCTGGCTATTCCTTTGAAGGAAATTGGTTCATTACTACCATTACTGATTAAGTCTAGGCTGGTAAATTTTATGCTGATACCTTCACTGCTTTAAAGGCTGTTGCCCCACAATTAAGGAACCCTGTCACCAGTTGATTGATCATGGTGCCTTGCAAACAGCCCTGTCGACAGGCATTAGCTGAAGCATCATTGGTAGTCATCACTTTAAGTTTCAGCCTACAACCACATCATAGAGATGGAGCTTCCATACTAAGTCACTTGGAAACAGTGTAAGTGGAGAACCTCACTAGAAATCTGGACTCATCTTTAAAGGACTTTTCTCATACCAGCTTTCCATCTTTAGTTCACACCCTGTTTTCTCTGCCCCATCACACCTCTGCCCTGTCTCTTGCAAGTAATACCAAAATCCTGTCTTTTTTTGAAGACATCTACTGTAGTAGAATGAATTTTTAATTTTTTAAATTTGACAATTTAACAAATAGTTTTAATTTAATTTTTTAAATTTAATTTAACAAATAGTTGTTGAGCATCTACTCTAGGTCAGCCATGGTGGAGGGTAGAGGACCTGGTCCCTGTCCCTGTCCAGTTTAGTCATCAGAACATCAAAAGTATCCTAACTACCATGATACAGGTTAGAAAGTGAAAATACAAAGAGAAACAGGGTTCAGAAAAAGGAGGGGATTACTTCTGGCCAGGAGATTTGAACAAAGACTTCATGGAGATGACATTTGGAGCTGGGCCTTGAAGGACAAGAATTCTAGAATTGAATAAATAGGGCTTAAGAAGGTGAGGTAGATAGAAGAGCAAAGGCAGAGGTGGCCAAGTGTGCTGGGATGTTTTCAAGAAACAACAATTAGTTCAGTTTAACTAGATCATAGAGAGAGGAGGGGTACCCTTGACATAATGGGAGAAGTGTGGAAAAGGCCATGAATACTGTTTTGATGAAGGTATTTTGGTCTTCATTTAGTTGGTCATGGGTAGGGTGAAGACCTTTGCAAGGTTTGGTTTTTCAGTGAGGGGTATGTGTGTGTGTGGGGGGCGTCATATAATGGGATGGGCAGAGACTGTGGGAAGATGGACCCACAAAAGGTTTCTTGGGAAAGGATGAAATTGACTGGTAGGAAAAGATCAGGTAACTGGAAAAACAACAACAAAGCTTCAGATGATTTAAGAAACTCATTTGGACATCCATTTTCCTCTCTTTAAGAAAGTTTCCCTCCTAAGAGCTGACAGCCTCTGTCTATCTGTATATATAATATACACGTGTGTACTCACATATATGCATATTTTGCATGTTCAGCACAGTAATTCCAGGGTTGGAGATGGCTCTAACAGACTCTATTGGACTATCAAATTCTCTTATTTTCAGTTCCACTAAAGCTGCTTTTGGAGGGTGGGGATTGCAAACAGAAGAGACCAATATCAGCTAACAGAGTCCTTGGCACCTATTAAAAAGAAGACAGGATCTCCAAAAGGAATATTCTCGTTGGTGGTTCCTGGCAAGCTTTAGCAAGAAAGTACCTGCTAATGAAGCATAAGCAAGAGCATGCCAGAGACTTGGCATCCTTTCAGTTTGGTGTAGGGTTTTTTGGTTTTGTTGTTAGAGGACAATGAACAAAAACCTAGAACAGCCCTGGAGTTACTGGAAAACTGTCAAATGTTCTGCTTAGAGGCTAATCCTCGAAGAGGAGGCTTATTCCATAGCCCTAGAGAGTTATGAAGATTTTTCTTTAATATCTTCTTTAATTTTCTTTTTATTTAAAATTTAAATTTCTTTACTACCTTCTGCAAGTCCTTCCTTGCAGAAGGACTCTGGCTCAGAGAGATCCCCAGAATTTACCCAACCTGAAAAAGAGTTATGAGTTAGAAGTGGGACCTCCTGTGTCTGACCCAAGTGCTAGTCATCTCTTCTCTCTCCAAACTTAACCTGTCTTTGTGTTTTTTGGAATTTTTTTTTTCTTATTGGAGGGAATAAAATGAAAATACTAGATGCTGCTTTTTGGTTAACAAATACACGTAGGATGAATGAAGGATAGCTATTAGAGGGAATTAAAAGGAAAAGCATTTATTTTATAGATGAGGAAATTGCAGCCCAACCTAGGTGATGCCACAATGGATAAAACACCAAGTCTGGAGTTAGGAAGACATGAGTTCTAATCCAGCCTCAGCCAATGAGCAAGCTACTTTACTTTTATTTGCCTTGGCTTCTTCCTCTGTAAAATGGGGATAATAATAGCATCTTCTACTCAGGATTGTGGTGAACATCAAATGAGATAATAATTGGGGAGTACTATGACTTTTTTTCTGTTATTGTTTGGATTAGATAGATTGGAAGGGACTAGGTCCCTTCCAACTCAAATTCTGTACTTTATTTTCTGTAATTAGTCATGGTACTATAATAATATGTAGGTTCATATAATAATACCTGATCATATAATAATAGCTGATATTTATAGATCATGGTAAGGTTTGCAGAGTGCTAGGAATATATTAGCTCATTTGACTCTTAAAATAATGCTGATGTAACATACTATTATTGTCCCTAGTTAGCAGATGAGGGAACTGAGGCTATGGGAGATTATGATTTACCTAAGATTATGCAGCTAATAGGTGTTTGAGGCAGAATTGGAACTGAGGTCTTCTTAACTCCACGGCCAGCACTCTCTGCATGAGGTATATCCTGGTGGGGCCTCCTAGTTCTACCAAGTCACCTTATATTTGTCTTGTATTTAGTTATAGGTAGGAACTATATGTCCCTTGTTAGATTATAAACTCCTTGCAGGCAGAAACAGTTTTGCTTTTTTATTTTTGTTTCTAGTTCTGGGCACATGGTGAACATTTAATAAGTGCTTGGAGATTTAATGTGTACTTTTGAATTCCTTTATTAAAGAAACATTTTTTATGTTATAATAGTTAAATCAAATGTTTATTTAGCTTTTTGCCTGTAAATTTTTCTCCATTTTTCCACCTTTCCTTTTTGTTCTAATACCTATGGGGGTATCCTCATACCCAGATGCAAAGGCGAATTGCCTGAAGCGACTGGTATGTATCCAGGGAGGAAAGTTCATGCTTGGCAAAGTCTGGTCCAGGGTATTCTAGGCTTGATCGGTGTTGGAAATACCAACCACATTCCTACCAAATGAGCCTGTGCTGTAGAGACATCAGAGGAAGAGATCTAATTTTAGTAATACCCCCAGAGAACTAGGGCAACATTTGGCTCTGGTAATTTTTTCAAATGTACTACTATATATAGAAGAAAAAGGAAGTGAGAGAAGAGAACCCTGGCCTTCAGATTTCTAAGGGGGAGGATGAAGGAAGGCTTCCTGAAGAAAACACAGTCTCCACATTTACATATAGAAAGACCAGCCACCCTAAGGTCCTAGATTTAGACCTGGAACAAGACCTAAGAAGACATTCGATGCCCCCTTATTTTACAGATGAGGCACCATGTAGTCCCAAGGGTGCAGCACTTCACTCAAAGTAATAAAGGAAAGAAGTGTCATTTGAACCCAGGCCCTCTGACTCCAAATTCTAAGCTCTTCCTTTAAAAAAAAAAGGCATTTTTATTGCTAACTTAAACAACAAACTACCCATACATGAACACACACACAAATGAACGTTTCCATATAGAAAAATGTGCACACAATTGTTTAAGAAATTGAATGTCCTTTGCGTAAAGCTTATTTTTCCTTTAAAAATACATAAGAAATTCATTGTGGAACTTTCAAAACTATTCTGTTTGTCTGTTTTCTCCAGATTCCTTCCAAAGTGTTCTGAGAAGGAACAGATGAACAAAATGTCAAGTTTACTTTCATAAAACGTAGCTAGAACTTGGGAGAGTGTACGTGATTTTATTTTCACTCATGTGTTTAGTCTTCAATTTTCTCAAAGTCTTTGCGGGCAGGGACTGGTTTATATTTGATTTGTGCCCTCATAATCCCTAGATTATGAACTCCTTCCTGGTACAGAATAAGAGGCTCCTTAAATGTGGTCATTGTGTTACTTTATGGTTTTTTTTAAAGCTGCATCTGCCTAATTTTTAAAGTACTTCCTTGCTCTCTTCTCCTTGTCCTACAGGCATCTCAGATGATGACATTATCAACATCACTCTCCCTACTGGTGTCCCCATCCTCCTGGAGCTAGATGAGAACCTCCATGCTATTGGCCCTCATCAGTTTCTGGGGGACCAAGAAGCCATTCAAGAAGCTATCAAGAAAGTGGATGATCAAGGCAAAGTGAAGCAAGCCGTAAAATAAAATAACCACTGACTGGATAGAAGTGACGGGAAGGTTCTGTAGTGTGGGGCAGATACTAAAATGCATTCTTTTTGTGTATGAAGTTGAATTAACCCAAAATCAAGCATTGAGCAGGCAGACTGGGGTGCAGTGTACAGAGGGTGTCCTCATCTCTCAGCCCACGTGTGTGTGTGTTCTCATCTGGTTTTAGACCTCCTAGTGGGGATTTAGTCTCTTCATTAGAACCCATTTGATGATCTGAAGACAAACTGGCACATAGGTAGGGCTTTCTTTGAGCATTATCAAAAACCTCTGATAAGGTAGTGGCGGGTGGGTGTGATTGGTGAGGTTGAGACATTCTGATAAAGTATCTCTGGGAAACTTTGTGCCTCTTTCTATTCAGTTGTGGCATAATTCACTTTCCCTTGCACTAAATTCTTTCTGAGATTGCACTATGGGGTATTAGAAAATGCACTGCCCCTAAGAATTATTTATTATCAGATTCTTTTCCCCTTCTCCATAAAGGAATGGGTGCTCTGATTTATTTAAGACCAATGGCTCATTGACAAGGAAAAGTCTTTTTTTTTTCCCCTCATAAAACTATGCCCTCTAGTTTTAGTGTTCAGTCCAAAAGCTTCCTTTGTTTGGTATTTGGTAAAATTCCCTTTGGCCACTGAAGTCTTCAGAGCATAAATAACTAGAATATTTCATGCTCTGATTATTTTTCCCTCCCTTCCTTGAATTCTTGGGATCTAAAAGATTGGGATAAAAATTTTTGTTATAAGGAATAGCTTAGACTAAAAGAAAAGCACATAGCATGTGGGTTTCCCCTCCTTAGGCTAACACCCCAAGTATAACATTCAACTAAAAACAATTGGTTTTGTGCCTTTTTGTGATCTGTTCCATTAGGTTTAAAACCCCTCCTGTAACACTGGAAAAGAATTGGGCTTATTTCAGTGTCTGGGTGCTACTGATTTTCCTTTTTAGCAAAATAAAATTTAAAGACTGTGAAGGCCAAATAGTGACTATGTTTGCAGTCAAGGAAAAAGTATAAGTTGTGTCTGTAATGTAACACCAGCATAAGCTAAGAGAACTGACTATAGCACATAGCCTACTGCAAGGGGCGGGGGGGGGGGGGGGGGAAGGGTTGTTCCCTTTACTTTTTCTGGCCCCCTCCCCCCTTCTTTTCTTTTCTGTGTTTGTAGGGCCTCAGATATGACTCTTAGCCAGTTTTTGAAATCTTATCTTCCTAAGGCAGTGATTTAGTTGCTGGACACTTTAAAAGTTATTTTTTAATAGTGAGTTCACCACTGAACCCATGAAGTTGACCTTTGAGATCCAAGGGTATCGCGGTCATTGTAGTTTCCACAATAGGTAATTTACTCACCAAGGAGAGGAGTGAGCTGTTGAGGCTAAGCATTTATCTTAGGGCTAGGTTACATCTGTAGACATTTTGGAGGTCTACCAGTTATAATCACTTTTTTGTAAACCCTCGAAGAGGCAGTATTCCATTACATGAAACTACACTGGAGTAAAAGCTATGCAGAAATTTGATGAAGATTTAATAAGTCACAACATCCTTGACAGAAGTCTATGTATTTTGTCAAAGAAAGCTTTATTGTGATGGTGTTTTTCTAGAGTGATCTTCAGAGACACAAGGTTGAGCATCCTGACAAACTAGGAATGTGTGTTTTCTGTATCTTTGGAGGCTTCGATTTTAGTTGCAGAAAAGAGACTCTTTTCCTGGAAAGACTGGTGTTTCGTGTAAACACTGAGTTTGCCAAGAGCCCTTAGCAGGATCAGCACCCATTTCTTGGCTTCTAGGGAACACGTGAGGGAATTTCCTATAGGGGAATAAGCTCACACTCTTCAATTATTTTGTGTATGTAAAAATATATACTTATCAATTTTCAATGTTAGATCTGACCACTTTTTAGATGGAGATCAGTCAGAATACTAGGGGAAGTTTTTCCCCCCGTGCTTTATCCTTCATGCCATCCTTTGGTTCTTAAAAGCCTCTTCATTTGACCTGAGTTTAGAGGATGGCTTTTGAGCTTTTGAGCCTTTAACTTATCCAAGCTAGCTGAAATATGAACCCTTTGAATATAAGATGGAAGGGGGAGCCCAAGCGAATCCCCCTTTTTAAAAACTGAAACCTTTTTCTTTACACTTTTGAGGGAAGATAAACTTTTGTGAATGAGGAATTTGCCTCATTCTCAAAGCAATAGTTTTTGGCCTCTATTCTGTTTTGCCTTACCAGAGGGTCATACCAATTTTGGGGAAATTGACAGAAAAATTCCATTTATTGGGCAATGTGAACTAGTTAGAAAAAATAATCTCATGCAGTTATACAGGAACAGCCAAATTAGAAGGAAAGAACACAATCCTTTGTTTGTTCCCATGGCTAAACTGAGGCATCAAGAAACCAAGAATTAATTTTTCCTTGTCCTTTTATCACCTTTGGTTGTGTCTCTACCCCCTTTAATGTTTTTGTCAGTTTGGAAGAGTGAGCTCATGGGTAGGCTGATTGCTTGAGGCGGGAGGAGGGAGCACCTTGACATGTAGTAGACTCGTCACCCTCAGCAGCATTTGAAAATCTTGCTATGCTCATAAGGATTTATTCTAGCTATTCTTTTAAAACATGAGAAAAATAAGGATTTTAGTGGATTGAAGTGGAATGATCATTTTCCCTCTTGTTTTTTTTTCCCTTCCCTCCTCCTCTATTCCAGAAGACTTCAGAGTAGTCAATAGAGAACCTTTAGTCCTTCATAGGAGAGTGGGGGCAGTTGTGTTCAGTATTATGTTTGATAATGTTACTTTTGGCTCATTAAAAGCAAATTCATTTTCCCCATCGTCTCTAAGGTGTGTGTGATTTGGCTGTTGCTGACTTCCTTCTTCCTCACTTGGTACACAATTGTCCCACGGGCCATTCCTCTCATCTCATGTCACTATGGTTGCCCCCACCAGGAGTGTGATGTTGGCACAAAAGTGGCTCTCACTATGCTATGAGGGGAATTTAAACCACAGCATTCCAGGGAGGACATCAAATACAGAGAAACAAGAATACTTTTTCATTATCCAGCCTCCTCTTCTTCTGATGGAGTCATTTTGGCAAAATTTAAGTATCAAAATCATCATTTTCTCCACACTTGGTAAAGGAGTCTTTACTGAAGGCTAATCAAGTCATCTCTTTCTAACCTTTTAAAGTCTTTGACATGCCAGGAAAGTGTGCTGTAGGTTCCCTTTGTTTTAGGGGAAAAGAGTGGCTCACAAGCATGACAAATCACCAGGACAGTCTTTTTCATTGGGAACGCCCTCACTGTGGTGGTCACAGTTGTTTGAGATGGACTCACATCCTCCTTCCAGTGGTTTGACTTTGTATGGTAAAGTTCTCTTATGAAATAATGATCTCCAAATAGCCAAGAAAAGCACACTTAACATATGTTCATGCAAACTGAGAAGTATCTTTTTTTTTTCTTTTTTCTGGAAGATTATGGGCTAGATGCTGAAAAGAGGTTATGGGTAAGGAAAGAATTTTAAGGGATTATGGACTTTCCAAAACAGTGCAACAGTAATTTCTACAGAATAAGAATACTAAATAAACATGATCATTTAGTCTTGGAATATAGATGATGATGACCTGCATTATCTCCTCTCTATCCCCAATTGACTCAGATCAAGAATTGTGAGGAAACAGAATATATATAACTTTAAAAGCTCTAAGAGAACATCATAAAGTATTCAGTCACATATTTGATAGGAAGTGGAAAGCTTTGACAAAAAAAAAAAAAGGAAAGTAACTTTTAAAATATAAAATTTTTTATGGCATCTCAACAACTTGCTATGTGGTATGAAGAAATTCTAGAGCCTGGGGTAAAATGCTGGTAACCTAGCACATTTCAGGATGGTGTGACACTTAAAATATTTAAAAGATTCACATTAAAAGTTGTGGTCTAGGGGCAGCTGGGTAGCTCAGTGGATTGAGAGCCAGGCCTAGAGACGGGAGGTCCTAGGTTCAAATCTGGCCTCAGACACTTCCCAGCTGTGTGACCCTGGGCAAGTCACTTAACCCCCATTGCCTACCCTTACCACTCTTCTGCCTTGGAGCCCATACACAGTATTGACTCCAAGACGGAAGGTAAGGGTTTAAAAAATAAAAAAAAAAAAAAAAAAAAAAAAAAAAAGTTGTGGTCTACTTCAAGACTGTGACCTTTTTAAAAATCTTGACTGTAGATGTTAGGCATGGGACAGAATGCTGACAAAAGGATAAGAAACAATGTTTTAAAACAAATTATTAAGCATTTACATTTCACTTCATGGTCATATCTATCACTGGGGTTATAGCTTGTTTTTTGTAGACCAGGAAATTGAAGCATAGAAACACGTGTGATCAAACTCCCACTCGAGAAGCAAGCAGTCAACTTTAGTCATATTAGTATGTTCATGCAATGTATTCACTTCTTCCCTGTGTCATCCTAAGGTACTTTCAGATTCCCCAAATAGAGTTTCAATGCTTGGCTTCACTTCAGGGCACCTGAAATTGCTGAGTGGTGTGATGTAATGGATAGAAAACTGGACTTAAGGGTCAGAAGGACTGGGTTTTTAAGTCTCATCTCTGACACTAGCTGTATGACCCTGAGAAAACCATTTATCCTCTCTGTACCTTTGGTAGCTCCCCAAGACCAAGGTTTCTCCCTAAAGAATTATTTTTCAGTGGATATAATGGTATTTTATGTTTTAAGGTTTCCCCAAAGAAGAAAAAATATTTTCCCCAAATTTTGATATGTCATTTGCCCATTTGTGGGCATTGATACAATTAAAGCCTAAGCATGGTGTCCTAACAGCAAAATTCCTATTGTTTCCTGTTTTCAAGAATATTGAAGGTATAGAGAACTGAAAGTTCTTTAGAATGAAGCTAATTCTTCATAATATATTACGTGTACACACCCACACACACCCAGCTTGATGGCAACCTAGAAAATGGCATCAAAGCATTTTTCATGAACCTTCAATGAGATGGAAACTATCTGCTAGCAAACGTTGGCTAACATCCTCCAAATGAGCCTCCAAATGAGGTCCTTTACCTTTACCTTCTCCCCCTCCCCCCCAGACTCCCTTCTTTGTCCTTTGTAGGAGAGCTGTGGTCAAAGCTTCTTCAAAATGAAATGTTGGAACTGACAGGCTGGAAAAGACATTCATGAGAGTGGGGAACCATTGTCATGAGAGGAGTCTTGCTTCCTTTGATGTTATGTCCACCCAAGTAGGGGGACTAATGTAAATGGTGTTTTCCCTTCCTCTCCTCTCCCCATTTCTTATCTACAAAAGTAGCTCCTACCTTTCAAATTAGCTCAACAAAACTAACCTGGCTTAATGGGCGAGTGCTTGGAGTTGTTAAAGCTGGGATTGGATTTGGGGACTGAATGGAATGCAGCTGTGCAGGACAGCGGAGAAACAAGCTTAGAGCAAGTTGTCCACATAGGAAATGTTTGACCCATGGGAAGATCATTTAGAAATATATTGGCACTGCCTCCCAGTTGTGAGATTGTGATTGGTTCACTGGTTGTGAAGAGCAAATGAGAATACATTCTTACAAATGTTTTAAGGACTAATTCTAATTTCCAAATCATTGCTTCCTTCTAGCCTCTGACCAGGAAGAACTGGAACACCAGTAGTATCAGCCTATCCTTGGCGATGTCCAGATTTTGTGAAGGTGAAAAGAAACCACCATCCCCTACAAAATTAAACAGGGATACCTCCAGATTTCTCTTCTGTCCAAAGGCACATGATGGTACATTTGCAAACCTCTTCCTCCCTAATCCTTTCCTTACAGGTAGCAAGAAGGGAATGTGAAAGAGAAAGAAAGAGAAAGAAAAAAGGAAAGGCAGAAAAAAAGAAAGGAAGAGAAAGAAGACAAAACCCAACCTTCCTCTGGAACCAGCTCAAATGAAAGTTATTTTTGAGAAACAAATGCCCAATTGAGACATCTGCTGAGAAAGATAAGGCAAGCTGAAGTCCAGCATCCTATGCTACCAAAATACAGAATTGAATTGCATAGAAAAACCATTACTATATGAATATCCAGGAACTCCTTTGGCAAAGATGAATTATTTTGTAATCTTATGCACCGATTTCTATAGACAGACACTGGAGGTCAGTGTTCAGTCAGAAATGCCTTCCCATATTTAGGGCGGAAGTAGATTTGCCTTGAGTTTAGTGACAGTATTAAATAATATTTCCTTAAAATCTTAAAAAGCACATGTTGACATTTGTCTCATCCTGCTTTCCCATGGCAAATCCATGAGATGTGGCTCATAAATTTGTGAGTAACCTGAAGAGAGAAGACTTCTTACTAAGTCTGGGAGTAGCTGCATAGATTGGTGAGGCTCTCTGTAGACTTCCCAGGGTTGGAAGGCAATCAACCAGAGTCAATGCTGCCATCTCCTGCCTCCCATGAAAGAAGGCACCACTTGTAGAGGGGAGCCTTTCTTTGTTCAGTCCTTACAGGCATGCCAGATTAAGGTTAACTAGGCTTTCTGTTCTCATGACAAATCCTCCCAAATTTGTTTTCTAATTTAGAGAAAACTCATTGGCTCCTTCTGAGCATTTCTTCAGGGCAAAAATACTTTGTGTTTTAGACTCCCGATGAAGTCTCTTCTCAGAATGATGTTTTTAAATGCATTAAATATAGGATTACGAAGGAAGCCAATTATGTTGATCTTTTTAAAAAACTAGTCTTTGGAGACCAGATTAAGAATCCTTTCTCTAGGGGAAATATACTAAAACAATGATCAAAGTATCATAGATTTAGATCTAGAGAGGACCTTAGAGGCCATTTAGTTCAAACCTTCCATTCTACAGATAAGGAACTCCAGGTTTAAAAAGGTTAAATGACTGGCCCATGACACACAAGTAATGTCAGAGATGGGATCTGAACCTGTATCTTCCCAATTCTAAGATTTAGCACTCTCCACTAAGCATTCTAACCTCCAACTCGTACTCCCAAAATATGGTGAAAAGATAGTTTTTTTGTTTTTGGTTTTGGTTTTTGGTAGGGCAGGATGATGAGGATTATGAGGAATTTCTGGACTTTTCTGTGCCTTCACATTCTTCAGTCCAGCCCTGGCTAAGGCTCTCATATAGGTGAAGAGCAATAACCAAGGAGTAAAGAAATTAAATTTGACTCGGTGTCTAGCCAAGTTTTTAGGTAGTGTGATTATTGTTACTCTCATCATTATCACCACCAACATCTCATTGTTATGACTACTATTTTGCTTCTCTTTTCTTCCCAGACCTACCTAAAGTCAGCTTAAGAAAAGCAATGTGGCCATCTAAAATTGAACAGCTCTGTTTTCTGCCGATAAGCTGTAACAGTGGTGAGAAGCGATCCAGATTACATTTATACAGCAATGTGCAAACCTTAGAATGCTATAAAAATGCTAGTCAGTAGTAGTTTTAGCCGTAGTCATTTTGAGCTGCAGAAGAACTGACAGCAAGAGGAGCCAGAGAGCTACAATGCCTTCCCCCCCACCCCTTTCTTTCTCTTAGCTGTCTTTCTCCTTCCAGAAGGGAGAAACATATTTGTTTCTCTTCCTTTTCTGTCCCACCCTTGATCAAGCCTCATTTTGGGGGAGTCCAGAACCAGCCAGCTAAACCTGACTCCAATTAAAAGCCAAATACAGTAATTATATCATAAGGAGGGGGAAGAGGAGGGAAGGAACCCACAAGCATGAGCGCACGCGCAGACAGACAAGGAGTAGGTGGGCTCTGCTCTTTTGGCTTGCTTACAGTTGATATATTTCATCTGGCTTTATTTAAAGCCATCCATCCATGGTTCTCTGCTGATAGAGATGGGCGAGGATAAAAAAAAAACAACCAAAATTGTGCCAGGTGGCTGGTATGAGGTATAGATCATTGGCTTGGGAGCCAGCACACCTGGGGTCTAGTCTTAGTTTTGTGACTAATAACAAGAGCTTGCATTTCTATACACTTTGAGTTTTCAAAATCTTTTCGAGATATCATCTCCATTGATCTTCATGATAATCTTAGATTCCCATTTTATTTTTGAACTTTTGAATAGTTTTTTGTATAAATACTTTATAAAAATAAATATAATCAAACATAAAATAATAAAATAAACTTAATATTGTAATAAAATATATCAATATGACAAACTATATTAATATAATTTAAAAATTAAAATAATATAATAAAATAGAAAAAGTACTTTTAAAATTCTGGCATTAACAAATACCATTTGAAATAAGCATTTCCATATGCACAATGGAGCAGAAAGGATTGAATGTGAAACTGAATATTATTTGTCATTGTACAGTATATATAATTTTATACATGAGGAAACTGAGAGGATAAGAAGAAGCTTGCCCAGCATGACAAAATTATGACACCCAAAGGGTCAGTGATATGATCAGAACCCAAGTCTAGCACCATACTGCTACTAGCTATATGGTCTCAAACATCTCACCTCCCCTGCCTGAGTCTCTATTTCCTTAACAGCAAAATAAAAAAAAAAAAATTTAAGCAATAAATTAACAAAAACTGGGTAGGCTCCAAAGTTCTTTCCTATCCTATAGTCTTCTCATTTCCAGGAAGATGTGACAATCCTTAATTGCTCAATAAACACTAGAGATGGAGGTAGTCATTACTCACACCTGCCACGGCCAAATGGCAGACAAGGCTACTTTCCTTTCCTCTTCCAGTTTTCAGGATCATCTCCAAGGAGTTCTTACTTGAAGACACCAGGGAAAAAGAGAGTGGCATAGGGGTGGGCTGTCTCTTTTGTGTGCCTACTTATTTCTAGCTCAGCAATCCTTGAGCCATCAATTGCAGCTACATAGTCAAATAGAAGACTTTACATCATCACAGAATAAAGCTCTGGGTCATCCATGTATTTGCTCAGACTGAAACCAAGCAGAGGATATCTGCTCATGCTTCAAAGACTGGTCCTCAGGTTAGACATTCATGCTCCACTCAGGATCTCTTTGAGATCAGTTTATTTTAAAAAAAATTTTTTTAAACCTTTACCTACTGTCTTAGAATCAGTACTGTGTATTGGTTCTGAAGCAGAAGAAGAGTAAGGGTTAAGCTATGGGGGTTTAAGGGACTTGCCCAGGGTCACACAGCTAGGAAGTAAACTAAAGAAACAGGGATCTCCTGTTTCTAGCCCTGGCTCTCAATCCACTGAGCCATCTAGCTGCCCCATCAGAGATCAGTTTATAGATGATCTGGCTGTTCCTATAAGCTACAGACTGACTTATTTGTCTTCCATAATAATCTTGGGACATATTAATAACAGAATCTGGTGACACCTAGATGGCTGATGGTTGACTGATTCTTCTGTATCACAGGGAGCTTGTGTGTGTAGAGCCTGGTTAACTGGTGATCATTCAAAACAATCACATTTTGCAGATTGCTAGAAAGTTTACAGTGTCCCTTATGGCAAATCTGGAGACGGCTGGTGTATTATTCTTATATTACAGATGAGCAAACCAAGTGCCTATGTTAAGAATAAAGAAGACATCAGGCTCAGAGAAATTATGATATCAGAGCTCCTACTTTGACCCTCTCTTCTGCCTTTTCTCCATGGGTGTGTTTATACAGAAGCACTTTGAATCATACTGTAGACCAACTGGAGGCACAAGCCCAGAAGGCTGCCGGTAGTCCTCAGGTCAAACTTCAGAAGTGTAGCTAAGCAGCATCCTTTGGGTTTAGAGGAGGTGGGGAATTTATCTTTTGTAATTTGTAAAAATAAATGATAATAGGGGCAGCTGGGTAGCTCAATGGAGTGAGAGTCAGGCCTAGAGACAGGAGGTCCTAGATTCAAACCCGGCCTCAGCCACTTCCCACTTCCCAGCTGTGTGACCCTGGGCAAGTCACTTGACCCCCATTGCCCACCCTTACCACTCTTCCACCTATGAGACAATACACCGAAGTTAAGGGTTTAAAAAAAAAATAAATGATAATAATTCTGAATCCAATGCCCTAGGCCTAAGAAGTCAAGTGACTTGTCCAAGGTCTCAAAGGGAAAAGGTGGAAGGACCTCTGACTCTAAATTCATAAAAAAAAAAAACTGTTTCTACTCTTTAAAGTCTATTTGGGTAATCTTGGGGAAATCCCTTAAGCTGACTGGGACTCAGTTTTTTGGTCTATATAATGAGGGGATGAGACTGGATCCCCTCTGTGGTTCCTTCTAGCCCTGATATACTTCATTCCCCATTTACTATATGAGACCAGAACAGATCTGTTGAAGGTGGAAATGCTGCTGCTTTGACCACTTCCTCTCCTTTCTTCTACAGTGTAATTAAATGCTGGCCTTGTTTAAGTATCTGACTGTGACCTGGAAGTGTATTGTATTGCTCAAAAAACCCCAATCCTCATACATACCCTTTTCAGACATTCAGAATTTCATCATTTCTTCCTCAGAAGTTTCAATCCTCAAACCCAAAGTTTCCTTTAGGAAAGGGGAGTCTGCTTTTCCCTTTTTATGTGCATGTTCCTCCTCTTCAAATTGCCTGCATTATATATGAATTTGAAGTTTTATTTTTTCAGAACTAAGGTTAAATAGCTTTACTGGGGGGGTGGGGGTGGGAAGCCTACATACATTCCTCTCTCCTCAGCCTATTTTTTTTCCCTTAAAAGGAATTAAGACATTCCTGGGAGATTTTGTTGCTTAGGGATGAAGGAGTAATACTGTTGACATCACTTCCTCGTTGCTTGAGGAAAGACTTCCTCAACCCCTCTTAATTCCAGTGCCTTCCCTCTGTTAATTATCTCCTATTTTATCCTGTGTGTAGCTTGCTTTCTATATATCTGTTTGCACGTTGTCTTTTCCATTAGACTATAAGCTCCTTGAGGACAAAGATTGTCATTTCCAGGGCTTAGCATAGTGCCTGGCATATGGTAATTTGGTTTATTGTTGTTCAGTCACTCAGGTGTGTCCAACTCTTCATGACCTTATGGACACCAGGCCTTTCTATCTTCCATTTTCTCACAGACTGTCCAAGCTCATGCTCATTGCTTCCATGGCACTATCTATCCATCTCAACTCCTGTCATATTAATTTCCTTTTGTCTTCAATCTTTCCCAACACCCAGGGTCTTTCCCAGTGAGTCCTGTCTTCTTCTTATGTGGCCAAAGTATTTAAGTTCAGCTTCAGCATTTGACCTTTCAAAGAATAGTCTGAATTAATTTCTTTAAATATTGACTGATTTGTAAAATGGATAATTTTGAGTATGTTAAATTGAAAAGGTTTTGTCCAAATAAAATAAATGCTGCCAAAATGAGAAGAAAAGCAGAAATTTGGGGGGGGGGGAGGCAGATTTATAGACAGCCTCTCAGAGGTCTCATAATATCTAAAATATGTAGACAGCATTGTCAAATTAATAAGAATAAAAGCCATCCTCCAAGTGATAAATGAGCAAAAGATTTTCAGTCAGTTTTTAGATGAAGAAACTGTATATAGCTTTATGAAAAAACGCTCTAAATCACTACTGATTAGAGAAATGCAAACCAAAACAATTCTGAGATATTACCTCACATCCATCAGACTGGCTAAAATGACAAAAGGGCAAAGTGACAAATGGAAGGGATCTGAGAAAATAGGGACACTTATGCACTGTTGGTGGAGCTGTGAACTGACCCAACCATTTTGGAGAGCAATTTGGAATTATACCCCAGAGTTATGAAGCTATATACTCTATGAAACAATGTTTCCCAAGGAGATCAGGGAAAGAGGAAAAGAACCAATATGTTCCAAAATATTTATAGCAATTCTCTTTGTGGTGGCAAAGAATTGGAAACTGGAGGAATGGCTAAATAAATTGTAGTATAAGATTCTGATAGAATACCATGCCATAAGAAATGATAAATAGACGAAGATTTTTAAAATTTGGAAAGACCTACATGATATAACATGTAATGAGTTAAACCAGGAGAACATTATACACAGCCACAGAATTAATGCTGGAAGAAGAGAAAGATGAAATATGAAAATTTAACTTATATGTCCATGTTGACCACCTTGACAATATCTCTTGTGATGTGGGGAGGGTAAGTAAGAAGGGGCTAGGACACTAGTGAATGGATTTATTATGTAGATATGAAGAAAAGAAAGCTAAACATAAAGGAGATTTGTAATTTAATTTGTGTATTATCTTCCTTTTTTAAAAATAGAAATACTTGTTTTGCTGGTTTTGTAAAATTTGAAATAAAAAACAATTGACTGATTTGATCTCTTTGCCATCCAAAGGACTCCCAAAAGTCTTTTCTAGCAATATAATTTGAAAGAGTCAATTCTGAAGGGGCGCTCAGCTTTCTTTATAGTCCAATTCTCACACCCATACATTAGACTATATTGTAATAAATGTTTGACTGCTTGATTGTGTATAAAGCAACCACTAGGACCTGGGGGAGAACTTCCCTCAGCTGAATTAACTCAAAGCGTTCTTCAAACTTATGCTCATTAAATAACCTTCTGACATAAATAGCTAGGGGTAAATCTTTTGTTAATTGTTGAAAGACCTACGAATCTCGTTTTGCTCTAAAATTGAGCCAAAACTACCTGGGTCCTGACCTGAATCAAGCTCAACCCAGAATGTCTTCCTAGTCTTATAATTTTGATATAGAGGCTGAGGTTCAAGTTCAATAATTTTCCCCGGGTGTGTTTGTGATTTTGCTGGAAGTTTGTACTGAGGATTAGGTATCATGATTTCAAGTCTAAAGTTCCTAGATCTCATTAAGATTCAGTTCAAGAAGCCACACAACCACCATCCCATTTCAGGGATTATGGTTGGCCCTGGATAGATCTCAAGCCTTACTCTTAAACTTAATAATCTCAAGGAGGGGAAGAACAATTACCCAAATTAATTAGGCCAAAGAGGAGTATGAGATATGTGTAAAGAAGAGGCCCAAGCAAAAAGTTAATGGAACCAGGTAACTAGCTGATCTCCAAACTTTCTTGTTTCTGGATAAGATGATGATTGTGGATCTGTGGTGGATTTGGGGGTGATGGGGTGGGGAGGAAGTAATGGATCTTGTCCTTGGGCAGTCAATTAAACCATGTTCAATGATTAGGTAACACAGCAATAACTCTTTTATTGAAGAGGATGTGTTCCAATGGCTGACATTTTAGTCTGAAACATCCTGAAGTAATATGAAAGTAACATGGGAGGCACAGAATATTCCAGAATATCTGATAAAGTGGGTGGTCAAATGATATCATTAAATACTAACAGGAAGAACATACCATGTGCTGGGAAGTATGAAACAAGACCTTGGAGATTTGGGGGCAAAGGGATGGAAGGAAGGGTAAGGTCTGAGTTAAGGGGGTTGGGCTAGAGGATTATTAAAGATCTCATCCAGCATTTTTCCTACGGGAACTGACCACCAAAAGAACTTTGGCTTAAAATAAACCTGACTTTCCTGCTTCTTCCATCTCCACACAATAGCCTTCTCATCCTGAAGAGGCCTTTGCCTTGTGACCACTCCTCTCATTGGTGAATTTCTGTCTGGGACCACTATTTCATGAAGCTCCCCGGCATCCATACTCATTGGGTACCAGCTCCATTCCTGATGTTCCCACTGCTTTTCCATTGTACCTCTATTAGAACAGAAACTCCTTAAGGCAGGGACTGCTTTTTTTTGCTTATATTTGTATTCCCAGGACTTAACTTAGTGTTGGAGCACACATTAAGTGCTTAATAAATGATCTATCTACTTTTCTTTCCTTCCTTCCTTCCTTCCTTCCTTCCTTCCTTCCTTCCTCCCTTCCTTCCTTCCTTCCTTCCTTCCTTCCTTCCTTCCTTCTCATTACAATATTAATGAGCCATTATGGAATCTTGAGCATGAAGCAAGTAATATGATTAAAACTTTTCTGAGTAAGATGATGCTGGTTTGTGAGCTAGAATGGCTCCATAGAGAAAGTACCAGATTTGGAGTCAAAGGACATGGGTTCAAATCCTGGCTTTGCTATTTACTGTGGGACTTAAGGTAAGTCACTTAGCCTCCTTGGCCTCAGTTTTCTCACCTACAAAAAAGAGAAGTTGGACTTCTAAGGTCCTTTCTAATTCTGAATCAATGAGGCTAGTTAGATTTAAGCAGGGAAATGTGATGGCAGAGAGACTACCACAGTAACTCTAATAATAGATAACAAGGGTCCACACTATGAGCATGGCTATTAGAACAAAAATTTGTTTTTCATTCTAAATTTGCTTTGTTTTCCAAACAAAAACACATTAACAAGACTTTTCTTTTTAAAGAAATCAGGTTACGTAGTAATGTTAGCTAACATTCATATAGTGCTTTAAAGTTTATAAACGGCTTTACAAATATTGTCTCATTGTCTGAGAAATGGGTTAGAGATGGATTCAAGAAACAATAGACAAAGAAGAAATAGTAGGATCATAGGCTCATAGAATGTTTAAACTGGAAGGGATCTTAGAGGTCAACTAGTTCAACCCCTTTATTTTATAGATTCAGAATCTGAGATCCAGAGTGAATCAGTCTCTTAAAAATAGAATGTGATCTGCTTCCCAATCTACTCTTTTTTTTTTTTTTTTAACCCTTACCTTCTGTTTTGGAGTCAATACTGTGTATTGGCTCCAAGGCAGAAGAGTGGTAAGGGTAGGCAATGGGGATCAAGTGACTTGCCTAGGGTCACACAGTTGGGAAGTGTCTGAGGTCAGATTTGAACCTAGGACATCCCGTCTCTAGGCCTGACTCTCAATCCACTGAGCTACCCAGCTGCCCCTGTTCTCTCTTTTTTTTTTTTTTTTTAAGGAAATGAATTAGGAGGAATGTCTGAGCAAATTGTGGTATATGGAAATATTGGAAAATTATTGTATAAGAAGAAACAGTGAATTTGAAGAACTTAAGGAAATGGGATCATTCATATGATCTGATACATTAAGAAGAATTTGCAAAGTTAAGCAACATTAAGTGAAAGATTAAAAAAAATTGTAAAGTAGTATTTTATTTTCCCCTGTATTACATGTAAAAACAATTTTCAACATTGTTATTTTTTAAATTGAGTCAAATTCTCTCCTGTCCTTCCTTCCCCTTCTCCCCTTCCCTGAGATGGTAACAATCCGATATAGATTTTACATGTGTAATCATGTAAAAGATTTTTTGATATTAGTTATTTTGTGGAAGAGATCTCAAAGAAAAGAAGAAAGTAAAATATAGAATGTCTGCATTCAAACTCTCAGTTCTTTCTCTGGAGGAGAATGACATTTCTCTCTTCTCAACAGAGAGGCAGCGGGTCCCCAATACAGAATTTTCTATATGTTGTCAGATATGATTCTTCTGCCAGATTGTTTGCTTAATTGTTTCTTTGTTTTGGGGAAGTGAAAAAGATAATTAAAAAAAAAACTTAAACCAAACATACATGAACAAGATTTTTCTTTTTAAAGAAATCAGGTTACATAATAGCATTAGCTAACAATTATTTAGGGCTTTAGAGTTTGCAAAGCCCTTTACAAATATCCCATTGTGTTTTTGCAACAACTCTGGAAGTTAGGCAAGAGTGTATTTTAGAGGTTTAACAGGTAAACATTTAAATAGGTAAATGCTTAACAGCAGGTTTTCCGGGGAGGTGGGGATGGGGAATGAAAGCCCAACTCACCTTTAAGTTTAATCTGCATTATTTACAGTTTATCTGTCCCTTTTTAAAGACTCAACAATTGACAAGCGATAAATCAAGCCCTGATTTGTAGATTTTACTGATTTACACTGAAAATGCTCACACTGAAGATTTAACCATCACTCTAATGAACTGGCTTCCATATATGTAGATGCTATTATCCCCATTTTGTTGGTGTTCAGTTGTGTCAGACTATTTGTGACCCCATTTGGGGTTTTCTTGGCAAAGATAATGGAGTGGTTTGTCTCTTCCTTCTCTAGCTCATTTTACAGATGAGTAGACTGAGGCCAAGAGGATTGTTACTTTCCTGGGGTCACATAGCTAGTGAGTATGAAAAATGAATCTTCTTGACTCCAGACCCAGCCTAGCTATCCATTTTACATATGAAGAAACTGCTAAATTTGAACTGAGATCTATCCTGACTATAGATCCAGTGCTTTATCCATTGTGCCATCTAGCAGCCTCCTCTATACCATATTCCATTTATAGAAGGATTTATTGCCAAGTCTTTCACAGATATTCTTCCAGGAAGTGCTCCCACTGGGCTGCTGGGCAGAGGTGGTGGTGGTGGTGGTGGGGAGATTATATGAGAAATGTCCTCAGGTACCCATGGACAAGGAGAAGGGAATAGCTCCCTCTGGCATGCTCTGGCACATGTGCCATAAGTTCACCAACGTGGGTATGAGATATTGGTCTATACCTAGTTTCCGCTGTACTGTTTTCCAGTTTTCCCAGTTTTTTTTTTTATCAGATTGTAAGTTCATGATCATACTTTTAAACAATTGAAGGAAATGCTAAATTTTAGTTAGAGAAAAAAATGTAATATTTTTTCCTATCCAAAGCTATGGATCCCCTGAAAATAATCCACAAACTTCCAGAGAATTAGAAAACCTAGATTAGATGATTTTTAAGGTTCCTTGTACCTCTTAATTTTATTACTCCAGCATCCTCATTTTACTGATGAAGAAAATGAAGATAAGAAAAACATAGAGCTTTATCCAGGTCACACAGCTTCTAAAATGAAAGCTAGCACTCGATTCTAGGTTTTCTATGCCCCCAGTGCTCTTTCTAATATACCACACCCTTTGGAGGAAGGCTGGTGTACAAAGGCACACTGAAAACACCAGGGGGTGGTATTTCAGAGTGAGCTGGCTCACCCAGTGGAGGATAATTAATGGCTACATCTCCTACAGCACTTGGCTTTGCATCTGCCCACTTGCAATGGTCTGTTTTCCACTCAGCCCATCAATTGAGCAAAGTTAACAAAAAAGAAGAAGAAAAAAAAAAATCCAGCAGAGGTTATAAAAAAAAATGCTATCATTTGTAACCTTATAAAGAAGCCAGCAGCTATAGGGATCTGGAAGTAATATAAACTTAGGCCAAAGGACTGGTGCATTGGTTTTAAAGAAATTTACTTTAAAGCTGGTATGTGAGTTTACTAAGAGAACGGAGCCATTGGCAAGGATGTTAAAGATTTATGGAATGCATTTTTGGAAAAGATTAGAGGATAAGACATGTTACTCCTTATGAGCTTGAGTTAGGAGGGTAGCTTCCAGGGTGCATCGATTTTAAGGGATTTGATATTTTTTTTCTTTTTTTCAGTTTTGGGATCAAATTTAGTCCAAACTGGAAATGCTAAAAATCATTTCCATCGCACACCTAGGAAGAAACCTGTAAATAAAGAACCGGTTTCCAGCTTGTGGTAAAGGCTATTTGTGAATGGTCCAGGAGAACCGAGTGAACAGTTTCTTCTCAAATAGACCAATTGCTCTGATCTAATTATCCTTCCAATCACTGGTGATTAAAAAAAAAAAAAGAGTTGTTGACTATACTTTGATGATTGATGAAAAAGGGGGGAAATGATCGTAAGGTATAGGATCATAGATTTAGAGTTGGAAAGGACCTTGAAGGCTAGCAAGTCCAACCACTGACTTATTGTCCAGATGAGAAAACTGAGGTATGGGGAGATTTAAGTCTCTTGCTCAGTGGAAAACAGCTAGTAAAAATATCTGAGTCAAGATTTGAGTCCAAGCCATTCTGATGCCAAAGGCCATTCCCCTTTCAACCATACCAAGTTGCCTCTTTAAGGCATATGAATAAGAGTGGCAGGAGAAAAATTCCACTATGGACCCAACCGTGTAGGGCCATCAGTTTTGAATGTTATGCAAAAAGGAAATAAGGGAGGGTGCTTTGCTCATCTGTAACTTGAGAGGCTGGACTAGATGGTCCGTCCCATTTGAAAGGCTATGGCTTTTGAAAAATTCTTTTGCTTCCATTGTTGACTTTTCTAATTTACTGGCCCACTCTAGAGCCACCCAGACCCAAATGGCACCAGGCAGCATGGTTTCCAGCAATGATTTCTGGCTATTCCTGTTTAGATATTTTCCCCAATATAAATGTGAGTGAAACCAGTGTCTGTCTGGGAAGTTGACGATGGAATGGAAAGAGAGTTGTATTTGGAAACAAAGGAAGTCAGTTCAAATCTTGGATCTGTCATTTATCAGCAGGGGGATCTCTGGCAAATCACTTAACCTTTTTGGGTTTGTTTCCTCATCTGAAAAATGAGGAAATTGGACTATCTCTAAACATTCTGTGATTCTGAAGTAAGGGACCCAAGATTGTCAAGACAGAAGTTGGAGGCCAGGGCTAGGAGGCCAAGGCAGGAGGAGGTCAGGATGTCTGAAAAGTACCTCTCTGTGGTAATTCAGTTCAATTCAGTTTGGGTCAATTCAACACTTATGAAGTTCCAACTTTATGAATATTATTGGATTAGGTCAGTGAAACCTTAAGTGGTTCATAATGATTTTCCAAGGGTTCACTGTGAAAATTTCTTTATGGCACCATCAGAGGTAAATAATTGTAAAGAATATTATGGATAGGGGCAGCTGGGTAGCTCAGTGGATTGAGAGCCAGGCCTAGAGATGGGAGGTCCTAGGTTCAAATCTGGCCTCAGATACTTCCTAGCTGTGTGACCCTGGGCAAGTCACTTGACCCCCATTGCCTACCCTTACCACTCTTCTGCTTTGGAGCCAATACACAGTATTGACTCCAGGATGGA
Source organism: Gracilinanus agilis (assembly GCF_016433145.1). Taxonomy (NCBI): domain Eukaryota; kingdom Metazoa; phylum Chordata; class Mammalia; order Didelphimorphia; family Didelphidae; genus Gracilinanus; species Gracilinanus agilis. The sequence goes on along the minus strand of NC_058134.1, from coordinate 116,687,398 downwards.
AGGCAAGGGTTAAAAAAAAATAATATTATGGATAGTATATTTATTTACCCTGGAGGGTTCACAACACATTTTGTTGTTGTTATTGTTATTGTTGGAAGAGGTTTGAGAAATAAGAAACACTGGGAACACTGAGGGAGGTACTAGGGATGCAAAGACAAAAATGAAAGCTCTGGCCTCAAGGAGCTTACATTCTGGGAAGAGGGCAGGAGGCAATCTGATAGACGAATAATTATGGTACAAAGAAGATGAGGAGGGGGAAGACCTCTAACAACTAGGATTCATTGAGAATATGGACTTGGGCTGAGTTTTGACAAAAGAAAAAGATTGGGTGGCAGAGATAAGGAAGAAATCCATTTCAAGAATAGGGGTTCAGGAAGGCCACATAAAAGCATGCAGTTAGGATATAGAGCTTGGGGTTCAGAGAATGGCCAATATTCCAGTTTTTCTGGAGTTTAGAGTTTGTGAAAGGCAGATGGAAACCTGAGGACTTTAAATGATAGGCCAAGGTGTTTTTATTTTATCCTACATTCAAGAGGGAGCCATTGAGTGATTTGGGGCAAGAGAGTAACCTACTTTGATATGTTCCTTAATACAGATTTATTAGTTTTTAATTAATTATAATTATATAATTATAATTTTTAATTAATTAATTTTGACAGCTGTGTGCAGGATGGATTGTAGAGTGGAGAGACCTCAGTCTACTGAGATTCTCAGTAGATGAATCAATGAATAATCTATGACAGTAGTTCAGGCGAGACGTGATGAGTGCCTGAACTAGGGTAGATGCCAAATGATTAGAGAGGAGGAGATATATGTGAAAAACATTGAAGAGATAGAAATGTTAAGAACCGACAATTGACTGGCTGTGGGCAGGGCAGGAAGATAAGGAAAAACTCAAGGATAATCTCGAGTTTAGGAACATGAGTAATTGGAAGGATGCTGGTGCCATTTCCTGAAATGAGGAGCATTGGAGGAAGAACAGATTGGTCATTGTTTAGTCATTTCAGGCACATCCAACTCTTTGTGACCCCATTTGGGGTTTTCTTGGCAAAGATACTGGAATGGCTTGCGGTTTCCTTCTCCAGCTCATTTTACAGATGAGGAAACTGAGGCCAACAGGGGTAAGTGACTGTATCAGTTTCACACAGCTAGAAAGTATTTGAGGGCAGTTTTGAAGATGATTCTTTCTGACTCTAGGTCCAGAGCTCTATCTACTTTGTCTCCTCACTACCCCAACGGGTAATAATATTAATAACAATAGCTAACATTTATATAGTTCTTTAAGGTTTGCAAAGTATTTTACAAATAGTTTCTCATTTGATCCTCACAACAGCCCTGGAAGGATGGCTCTACGATTATCCCCATTTTTCTAGTTGTGGAAACAGAGGTTAAATGACATGCCAAGGGTCACACAGCTAGTAAGTGCCTGAGGCCAAACTCGTGTCTTCCTGACTTCCTCCGGTGCCCCTTCCACCCTGCTAGTGGCTTTCAGAAGATGGCAAGTTCCATTTTGGACCCAGCTGGTTCTGCTGTCTGAGAAGATAGGAATGATGTTCTGCCCCGCTTTTTCTCCTTGATCATGACAGGGCTCCTCCCGTGTGCATCTCCCTGGGGATTAGTTGTGGCTGTTTCCCAAGCTGTGTTCTGTGAGAAAATGTGGATGCCGGTGAGATATCTAGCAGGGCATGCCCGTTTCCCCAGCGTGGTGGAGAAGCCCTCTGACCTGAGTTAAGCTATTCCAAGCCTTGGACCTCTCTCTGGTCCCCATCCTTGGTTCTAGGTCCTTCTCCAAGTCTACCAGTAAGGAGATCAGCAGCGGCGGTGCAACCTGAGACCAGGGGCATCGGCGGGCACCCGTGACGTCCTGCCCTGTGAGGATCACCCAAACCACCGCCCACCACCTCCTCCAGCACTCGGCACATCTGTCTCTCCACCGCCCAGACCCCGAAGGTCCTGCCCCTCTTCCCCTCTGCCTTCTCACTCTCCCGGGAGAAGAGAAGAGCTGAAGGGAGAGAGGGCTCCGTCCTAAGCCACTAACGAATGAAGGACCTGAATTTTGGAATCATGGAATGGCAGAGTTAGCGAGGATCTTGGGTAACCTCTAGCGCACTCCTCATTTTGCAGAAGAGGAGGTGGAACCCTGGAGGGCTCACGGCTTTCTTTCACATACGATTCTCTTGGAACCCGCTACCTTCAGTCCCCAAATGGTCTTTAGCCTTGACCTTGCGAGGCCAGCAATTCAGTCTCTTATCAAGAATTTATGAAGTAGCTATCAAGTGCCATGTACTGTGCCAGGAACCAGGGACATGAGGCCCAAACCAAAATAGTGCCTGCTCTCAGGGAGCTGAAATTCTCACTGCTAATTCTAATTTCAGAAATTCTAAGGGAAACAGGTATATTTATATAATCCTATATGGAATATATTTTATATAATTTAAATATAATTCTGCTTTGACATATAATTCTAAGGGAAACGAGTATATTTATGTATAATTCTGTATAGAAGATATATAATTTAAATATGATTCTATATTTACATATAGTTCTAAGGGAAACAGGTATATTTATATATAATTCTATATAGAATGTATATTATATAATCTAAATATAATTCTATTTTTATATATAATTATAAGGGAAACACATTTATATATAATCCTATATAGAATATATTATATAATTTAAATATAATTCTATTTTTATATATAATTCTACATAGAATATATTGTATAATTTAAATATGATTCTATATTTACATATAGTTCCAAAGGAAACAAGTATATTTATATATAATTCTATATAGAATATATATTATATAATTTAAATATAATTCTATTTTTATATATAATTATAAGGGAAATACATTTATATATGATCCTATATAGAACATATTATATAATTTAAATATAATTCTATTTTTCTATATAATTCTACATAGAATATATTGTATAATTTAAATATAATTCTATTTTTATATATAATTACAAGGGAAACACATTTATATATAATCCTATATAGAACATATTATAGAATTTAAATATAATTCTATTTTTATATATAATTATAAGGGAAACACATATTTATATATAATTCTATGTAGGATATATTATATAATTTAAATATAATTCTGTATTTACACATAATTCTAAGGGAAACTGGTATATTTATGTATAATTTTATATATAATATATAATATAATTTAAATATACTTCTAAGGGAAATATGTATATTTATATATAATTCTATATAGAATATATAAATATAATTAAAATATAATTCTAATTGAAACAGGTATATTTATATATAATTTTATGTAGAATATATATTATATAGCTTAAATATAATTCTTCATTGACATATAATTCTAAGGGAAACAGCTATGTCTATGTATAATTCTATATTGACTATATATAGTATAATTTAAATATAATTCTATACATATAATTCTAAGGGAAATAGGTATATTTATATAGAATTCTATGTAGACTATATATACCATATTTAAATAAAATTCTATATTTATATATAATTCCAAGGAAGCAAGTATATTTATATGTAATTCTATGTAGAATATATGTTATATAATATAAATATAATTCTGCATTGTATAATTAGAATCTGTTACCCTAAAAACTACAGTCCCCAGCAAAACTATGATTCCCAGCACTCTATTCACTTCCTGTTGTTATGGGCTGACATAGACAGGATATAAATTGGGTGTAGTTCCATCTCTTGCTCTCTTTCCTTCTGGTAGCAGCTTTGGTGGAGTGAGGATTTTTGAGCAGGTAGAAAAACTTAGTCACAAGATTCTGTTTTGTCAGATAATAAACTTTATAAAAATGATACTTGAAGTATTGGACATTAATTTAAATCCTACAAGTGACATATAATTCTAAGAGAAACAGGTATATTTATATATAATTCTATATAGAATATATATTATATAATTTAAGTATAATTCTATGTTTACATATAATTCTAAAGGAAACATATCTTTATAATTCTATATAGAATATATTATATCATTTAAATATAATTCTATATTTATAATTCTAAGGGAAACAGGTATATTTATACAAATAGGTTTGTTTATACATAGAGAGAAAAATAAAATATGTGAAAAATAATTTTTCTTTGGTAGGAGGAAATGACCATATCCCTTGGGGTGGAGAAAATCAGGATAGGCTTCCTGTAGGAGGCAGTGCTGTAACTGAGCCCTGAAGGAGCCTGGGAAGGCCTTTAGAGGACAGAAGACTGTGTAGTTAATCTTAGGAATAAGAGGAGTCCATCAAAGCTGTGTGAGGAGGGAGTTGGCCTGAGCAGGCGCAGCTTCATCCAGACGCCCGGATCACTCTGGCACTGGTGCAGGGAATGATTTGGAGAGGGGAGAGATGGATTAGGCGATGACTGAAATAGTTCAAGTAAAGGAAAAACCCAAGCATTTATTAATGCTTATTTATTTATTAATATATATTAATAATTATCATATAATAAAAATAAAACCAATATTAATAATTAACTTTTATGCTATATATTGTTTATTAATAGTAATAATAAAACTCTATGCCAGGCATTATGCTTTGCACTCTATAAATGCTTACTACAACCCTGGGCAATAGATGCTATCATTATCCCTATTTTCTCGTTGAGGAAACTGAGGCAAGCACTGGTTAAGTGACTGGGCTCAGGTCACACAGCTGGGAAGTGTCTGAGGCTGGATTTAAGCCTCCCTCTCCCATCTTTTCCTGTGCCCCTCTCCATCCTCTCCCGTCTCTTCTTCCTGGTTCCTCGGCCCCAGCATCCCTTCATCTCCCAACTCTGAGGCTCTTCCCTGCCCGACTCCCCCCATGCCTGGGATGTTCTCCCGTCTTCCCTGACCGCTTGACTTCCCTGGTTCCTTCCAATGTTTCTCTTCCGTGATTCACTTCCACCTGCTCTGTATACACGTTGCTCCTCCGTACTTTGGGTGTCTTCTCTGCCGTGATTACAGCGTGAGCTTGGTGAAGGACCCTATTTTTGTCATTCTTTCTGTCTCCAGTTTGGAACTCCCTGGGTCTGGCCCACGCTCACCACTTAATAAATTCTTGTTGATTGACCGATTGACTGGTTCGGCCACTTACTACGTGGATGGCAAATGACTTAACCTCTCTGCCTCAGCAAACTAGAGATAATCATACTTGGTCTCCCCTCCCCAGACCCCTCTGTTGTCATATGGAAAGAGATTTATAAACCGGGAGGCTCTTTGGGGTTTTGCTTATCTAAGTTTTATTTCCCTTATTAGAAATGTATTAGGGATGGGGGCAGCTGGGTAGCTCAGTGGATGGAGAGCCAGGCCTAAAGATGGGAGGTTCCAGGTTCAAACCTGGCCTCAGACACTTCCCAGCTGTTGTGACCCTGGGCAAGTCACTTAACCCCCATTGTCCACCCTTACCACTCTTCCACCTAGGAGCCAATACATAGAAGTTAAGGCTTTAAAACAAAAAAGAAATGTATTAGAAGGCTAGCAAGTGGATCAATGGATTGAGGGCCAGGTCGAGAGAGAGAGGAGGTTCTGGGTTAAAAGTTATGGATGGAGCAGGCCAAGTCATCTTGTCCTTTCTTATTTGCTCTCTCGGTGATTGGCAGTTCACATATGTTCAGATTCCTACACAGGGATCAAATGATGACCTTTCCCCAATGAATGCAGGGCTCTGAGCAACTAACCACCACTGAAAGGCCAGAAAAGAGTTCTGAAGGTTATCTAGTCCAGTTTTGAATTTTCAGATTACTATTCTAAAACCTTCCCAGATAAATCACTGTAAGATTTAAATCAATATCAATAACTACAAGTATTAATTTTATAAAGCATATTAATAGTCACTTGAAGTAGAAGGAATAAAAAGGAAATAGAAGTATAGAACCCTAATTAGCTAACAAAATTAAGACCACGTAAGTTCTCCTGCCTGGCTCAAAGCCCGCTTACACAGCCGTGATTAGGGGGAGAAAAAGAGAGAGAGAGAGTGAGAGAGAGAGAGAGAGAGTTAGAGAGAGAGAGAGAGAGATTGAGAGAGAGAGTTTGAGAGAGAGATTGAGAGAGAGTTTGAGAGAGAGATTGAGAGAGAATTTGAGAGAGGCAGTTTGAGAGAGAGAGAGTTTGAGAGAGAGATTGAGAGAGACAGAGACAGAGAGAGAGAGAGAGAGAGACAGAGAGATTGAGAGAGAGAGAGAGATTGAGAGAGAGAGAGAGAGAGAGAGAGAGAGAGAGAGAGAGAGAGAGAGGACGGAGCTACACAAAACTTATATCCTTCCTACATTAGCATGTAATTTGAGAAGGAACACGGGAAGCTGAATTTAGAGTCCTGAAGAGCAAAATCTAATTATACATCACTTAGTGTATGAAGTGTCTTGCATATAGTAGGTGCTTAAAAATGCATGTTGAAGGCTGATATAAAGGATTATTCTTTACAAATTTGAGTCGCCACTGTAGGGTCAAGTCTAATCAAAATATATATTAAAAATCACAGGGATCACTATGTGACCCTGGACAAGTCCCTTAACCCCCATTACCTAGCCTTTACTGCTCTTCTGCCTTGGAACCTAAACACAATATTGATTCCAAAATGGTAGGTCAGGATGAAAAAATAAACCATAGGGAGCAAACGATGGCCTTTCCCTCATGAACGCTGCTGGCCTAAGCCCTGAAGGGCCCCAGAAGGAGATGCTTATACGCAATAGCTCTTGTCATCCAGCTGTCTGTCCATTCTTGTGGCTAGGGACTTGCAAACACTAGGCAGATCGGCTATCTTGTCCCCTAGTCTCTGTGAGACGGACATTCTGGGTACAAGGTCAGCACGCTATTTGCTGGCTCATCGTGTACATCCAGAACGACTTCTTTGCTAGAAGACGAGAAAAAGAAGTTTGGCAGAGTCACTCTTAGAATGCCACGGTGCCCTTTTTCATTCTACCCATTGCTGAGCACTATTCACTGAGAAACTGTCCACTATCTGATGAGTTTGTGGGATGCTGCGCTAGGTGCTGTAGGAATTACAGAGGGAATAGAAAAACCAATTTCTATTTAATGTAATTTAATTTTTTAAAATTTAATCTATTTTTAAAATTGTATTAAAATTTAATTTAATTTAATAATAATCATTAATTAATTATTAAATTTAATTTAATAATGAATGGATGGAAAGAGTATTTGTTAATCACTTACTGAATGGCAAAGCACTCTGTTGAGTGTTGTAGATACAGAGAGAAAAAGGGGGGGACAGTCCCTGCTTTGAATGAGCTCACGTTCTAAACGAGGGAGACAGTTCATCTGAAGGGAAGAAGGAAGGTGGTCCTAAGGGAAGGGCAGTGGGGTGGATGGCAAGATCCAGGGGCCCTTAAGGCACCCTGGTAGGTCAAATGTCGATGACTGGGGGTCTGGAGAATGTAGTAGCAGAGCAGAAGATAAGGTCCTCTATCTCTTCTGGCTGAATGAATAGAACCCTAACTCCTTCCTTACGGAAGGAAATCCAGGGTCTCTGTATTGGCCAGAAGGTTGGGGTTCAGGGAAGGGAGCTTCCCATGGCTCTAGCCCCTGCAATTCAGAGTAAAAATGGCATACTCTCTTGGCTGTCATTGGCACTGTTGTCTGTTATTTATCTTACAGTCCACGAAAATCTTAGATCTTTTCCCAATAAACTTCTAGTCAGCCATGGAATCAGGAAAACCTGAGTTCAAATGTGGCATCACATTCTGCACAAGTCACTTAACCAATGTCTGCCACAGTTTCTTTCCTCATCTGGAAAATGGAGATATAATTACATTATTCATCTCCCAGGGTTGTTGTAAGGATCAAATGAGATAACGATTAGGGTTATGGGCACAGCATATAATAAATGCTTATTTCCCTCCCTCTCTCAGAGATAACGAAAGTTACTTGCCTGTGGTCACACAGCTTGGAATTAATTGAGTTGTTAGAGATTTGAACTCAGATCTCCTGACTTCTGATGTAGAAATCTTTCCAATCCACCATGCCAGGCCTCTGCCTAGTCGTGTTAGCCATGGATTCCTATACCCTCACCACCCAGGCAGAGTTTCAGCTTCTGCTAAGAGCAGATTTTCAGAGGACTGGGACTTAGAATAAACTGTGAATAAAAACATCAGTCTGCTTTGTGGCTGACTCACTCTAGGTCAGCCTGGCTCCAAGGAGTCACCAAACCTTCTCTATAAGGAAAAAGAAACAGTTTGATTTGGGGGCATGTATAAATTAGGAAATGGAAGGTACTAAATGGAAAAAACCAAGATAAATTGCTTTAGTTGCCCAATTGATAGACAAATTTGGCACTCTCCAAGCATGCCTCTTTAAATATTTACAATCTAGGACCTATAGGAGTAAAGTTTTCTCAAGGGCCTGTCCAAACATATGATTTCTGACTTCAAAGACCCACTTCAGCACATCCATTCAGCACCTTTCCTGTAAATAATGGGCCAGACTTTACTGGCAGGTCAGTAGCTTCTTTTCCATATACAACAATATTATAACCATTGGGTTCTTGCCAGGAGGGTACCAGTGTTCTTGCAAAGCTACTTATGAGTTAAAGATGGCTCTCTCTCCTCCAGTCACAAAGCCTGCGGCTCCCTCCTTCAGCCAAAATAGAATGCAGGATGAACGCAGATAGACTAGCCTATGCCTTCTCGTCTCAAGATCGCTCTGGGGAACTCCGGTCTGGCCTCCGCATACAGAATCCGATTGCAGTGGGTCTAAGAGGACCAATCCAGTTATGAAAACATAGAGAAAACTCCAAGAGGATTGAAGGGTTGGTTTTTTTTTCTTCTCCAGGGAGGTCAGGCACTCTGAGAGCAAATATGAATTCCCTAGAATCTTCTTAGAGTGTCTTAAAAAAAAAATCATCCCCTGGAGGCTAACCCTTTGGTGATGACTTTGACAAGACTCAGACTATACACACTTTCCAGCTTGGAATGACTTCAAATTCTGCAGGCATAGCTTTAAAGAACCTCACGTTAACCCCTTACCACATTAGAGCATCAAAGTAGGCTTTAGAATTTCCATTCAGGAATTGGACTTTATAGCCTAGGAGGTTTGACTTTGTAATTTTAAGACATATGCATAGAGAAAATATTTTATTTTTTTAGAAAAATTTTCTATATAATCATATATATATATATATACACACACACACACATATATATATATATGGAATCATATATATATGATTAGATTCTGGTCATGTTCTAGCCTGTTCAGATAGTTTTGTTATCTTGTCTCGATCATTTAACATAGGAGAGATGACTTCCAACTTTGTCTCTTCTTCAGATTTGATAAGCATGCCCTCTTTGGTATAAATGTTAAACATCATAGGATATTCCACCAGAGGAGTTAATTAACCAAGTACTGCCTATTCTTCAGGTCTGCTCATTCAAGCAATTTGAATCCACTAAATTGTACTATCATATTACTAGGCACTTTCTATCTTCTCCTCAAGGACAATCTGAGAGACTTTGCTAAAATCACCTCTGCCACATCACAATTAAGTTCATTATCTGTGCTGCTCATTATTACTTAAAATCTATTTTGTTTCTCCATTAGCTTATAAGATCATTGAGAGCAGGGGCCATCTTTTGCTTCTTTTTTTTTTTTTAATCTTTCCCTAGTGCCTAGCAGTTAATAAATATTTATTGGTTGATAAATTCAAGTCTATGATCATTTTAAAGTATTTTGATATCTGGTCTAGACCAATGATGGGCAAACTACAGCCCGCAGGCTAGATGCAGCCCCCTGAAATGTTCTATCTGCCACACATTATTCCTAATCTGAAGAATACAATGAGTAGGATACAATACAATGAAACTTTGAAAGAGTTGCCTGAGAAACAGACTGACAGATGAGCATTTCCTTTCCTTGGGCCCCCTCTTTAAAAAGTTTGCCCATCACTGGTCTAGGGAGACTCTTTTAATTAAAAATCAGGTTTCTTCTGAGATCCCAACTTTATGCCATTCTTTCATTGGGCACTCAATCTAGCCAATTCTTTATTATCTGTAGAAGATAGGAAAGACAAAAATAACCAGATTCTACAAATAATCTAAGACTTTATTTTAGCCAAAATTATTTTATGTAAACCTCTTAACACATATGTTGAGGTTATCTACCTTAATTTTTTCCGGCTTCCTACTTTGACAAAATAGGCAAAAGGCAAAGCAAAGGGATCTGTACAGGGTGAAATCTTTCAGGGAAGACAAGAGGGCATGGAATCAAGTGAACTCGTAGCAAGGAGAAGTCCACTTCTTTGTCAGAAATCAGGGAAAAGAAAGCTAAAGTTGGAGATGGTGTCTAAAGGGTTTAAGAGAAAGAGACAGAGAAAAGAGGGAGTTCATGCAGAATGACTTGAGTTTTCTCAGGGAAGAAGCAAAGTCTTCATTCAGCTGGAGGAGTATGGGGTGAGAGTGGAAGTATGGGAAGCTTGAGGAAGGAGAGGAAAGCTTGAAATAGCTTCTATAGGGAGCAAGACAGGGAATCAGTTAGGGGAGAATAAAAAGATTTTCTTGCAGCAATGAGGGTACAGTTGAATGAATTTGGATGATGTGAATTTATGATGTATCCAGGCAACAAAGTTTTGTGACTTCCTCAAGTTCCTGAAAGCAGAAGGCAAATGATAGGAGTGGTCCAGGGCTGAAGTTTGGCAAGAGATGAGCCATGACAGGATAAGGGGGCAAGGGATTAGAGATCAGAAGAGAGTATAGAATTGAAATGACTAACAATAGAGACTCTGGGAGGGCAGAGAAGAGGAAGAATGCATCCCAGACATCAGGGACAATCTGTGCAAAGGAAAGGAGGGAATAAACCTTTATGAGTTAAACACTTCACAGAATTATCCCATTTGACTCTTACAACATCCCTGTGAGATAGGTGCTATTATTATCTCCCTTCAATCGTTGAATGGAGGTAGACAGAAGTTAAATGACTTGCCCAGGATCAAACAGCTAGGAAATATCTGAGACCTAATATGAACCCAGGTTTTCCTGACTCCAGCCAAGCTCTTTATCCATTGCACCACCTAGTGGGAGTAGATTGTCATGAGTGTGAAGATGGAACTGCATCTCTGGAATGGGGCAGACAGGAGGGTGAATAAAAAGAAATAAGACTGAGAGGTAGGAAGGAAGCCGATTATACGGATTTTGTATTTTATCCTGGGAGTGAGAAGAAGAGTGACCCAGTCAGATTTATGTTTTAGAAGTGATTATTTCATTAGCTAATTAGGGGTTGGGTTAAAAAAAACCCACAGAGAAACTGAGGCAGACACAGGGAGGCAGAGAGGCAGAGTCACAGAGAGAGACAGAAATAATAGGAGTGAATGGAAGAGTTGACAGGAATGTCAATTTGGCAGCGATTTAGAGGCTAGGTCTAAGGGAGCTAGAGAAAGTCAGAGAGATACACAAAAAGAGGCAGGGACAGAAAGAAAGCCACCACTCCAGTCATATTTTTCCTGTTCTACGATATCAACATTTAAGAGGGCTTTCAGAAACTAAAAGTTGAGCCAGAAGGACAAATCTTGATTCGAACTGAAAACGTTTTCTGGTTAACTTAGCCAAACTCTCTGGGGAAATGAATTGTTTTGGTAGAGGATGCTTATAAGAAGGATGCACCATTCTGGGCATTCTAGAAAAAAAAAAAAGAATTGGGATTGAAAATGGCTGCCTAACTCACTGGACCTTAGAACAAGGTCAAGAGCTGAGAAACAATCATGGCAGGATGTGCTCAGCGGGTGGGAGGAGCACATATGGCAAAGTATGACTCATCTGAGTAAAAAGCAAAGGTTTATGAATCCACCATGGTGATCTTTCTACAGAGGAGGTGTGATCATATTATTCCCCTGCCTCTATAAACTATGATGGCTCCCTTTTACCTCAAGGATCAAATATAAAATATTCTATTTGGCTTTTAAAGCCCCTGATCCCCTGCTCCCCCTTACCACATGTCCAGTGTTCTTATGCCTCATTTGCTTCTACAAACCCAACAGCTCAGTCTTGCTGGCTCCTTTGCTTTTCCATGCACCCAACAGTCTATCCCCTACCCCTGGCTGTCTCCCACCCTTTCTGCAAGAAGTCTTTCCCAGACTCCCTCTGAGATAGCTTCTAGGTGCCTTTTATATCTAACTTGTCCATAGATGTTCCTATGTTATCTCCCCATTAGACTGTGAGCTCCTTGAGGGCAGGGACTGTTTTTTACTTTTCTTTGTATCTCCACAGACTAGTCTAGCATATAGTAGGCAATTAATACAGGCTCCTTGTTGATAGGAAAAACTCTTAAAAGTCTGGAAGGTGGTGGCTTCTCCCTTGGTGGAGGTCTTTGGGCAAAGTTCTGTCAAAGATGATAGAGAGGGAATTCTCTTTCAGGTGTAGGTTGGGCTAGATGGCCTCTGAGACTTTGAGAGAATCTAAGGCTTAGTTTGAGAGATTTTGTTTGGACGGTTGGTGATTTAATTAGTGTAAGGAATTCCCTTTGCTTTGAGGAAACTGTCGACCAAAGATTTGCTGTTTGGTGGTTTCAGTCATGTCCAACTCCTTGTGACTCCATTTGGGGTTTTCTTGGCAAAGATACTGGAGTGGTTTGCAGTTTCCTTCTCCAGCTCATTTTACAGATAAGGAAACTGAGGCCAACTGTGTGAAGTGACTTGCCCAGAGAAAAAAATAATAAAAAGTGATTTTCCCAGCAGCACATAGCTACTAAGTGTCTGAGGCTAGATTTGAACTCAGGCAGATAAATCTTCTTGACCCCAAGTCCAGTGCTCTATCTATTGCACCACCTTGCTTACCTGAGAGCTAATAAAAATATAGAGAGATATAGAAATGTGAGCTATTAAATATGTGTAAGATGAGAGGATGAGGAGAAAGTTATTTGGATGTGTACATTTTGCTCCATTTTGAAAAAGATTGCTTTATGGTCATGCCCTGGAGGTTCTAGTGTAATCTGAAGGCTTAATGAATACTTCAGGGTAGGTATCTAAAATTCCCAGCACCGGGGCACCTGGATGGCTCAGTGGATTAAGGGCCAGGCCTAGAGACAGGAGGTCCTAGGTTCAAATCAGGCCTCAGACACTTCCTAGCTATGTGACCCTGGGCAAGTCACTTAACCCCCATTGCCAAGCCCTGTAACAAATAAAAACAATTAATATAGAAGGATATATAAAGATATTAGGGTTTAAAAAATTAATAAAATTCCCAGCACTTTTTTTTCTACCTCGGAAGCACAGGAATGCTATTAAGACTTTGCATTTAGAAGAAAATGAAGGTTAAAAATGGAAAGGACTCTGACAAGCATTTGCAATGCTCTCTGGATTAGGCTCTGATTAAAGAGTGGAAAATACTTTTGCAAATAAAATTTTTGTCATAGGGCCAAACACCTTTGTTGGATTTGTTTTTTCTTGGGGTAGTTGAAGAGTATTTCTGTGCTTGGCATCTTATCACCTCGGGGTCTGACATCCCAGATAGATTCGCTCATCTCCAAAAGGCTCATCCTTGGGGCCCAGAGGAGATTCCAACAAATGCAAATAGATGAAGAGAGCTAAATTCAATTCAATTCAATTTCACCAAACCAAAAATGCCTTTTTAGAATTAAACCCCTACTTTTTGCCCAATAGTAAACTAGGTAGAGGAGCAGGCCATACCGTTTAGATAAGGAACAGTCCTGACTTCCTGGAGCTTCTAGTCTTGTAAGGAAATAAGGCCAACAATTATAATACAAAATGATCCACATCGAAGAGGTACGCTTTGGGAGGTTTCAGGTGATTCAAGTCAGGGGATCAAGGAGGACTTCACAAAAGAAGTGCTATTTGACTTAGGGAAGATGGGGAAGATTCAAGAGAAGTAAGAGGGTTCTAGACTTTGGGAACAAGACAGGGAAAGGCCAGAAAAGAAAGAAAGAAAGAAAGAAAGAAAGAAAGAAAGAAAGAAACAAACAAACAAACAAACAAACAAACAAACAAACAAACAAACAAACAAACAAACACTGATTGAGGCCATGATGTCCCTGGCACTGTGGTTTATAAATGCTTTACAAATATTATCTCACTGGAACTCTACAACAACCCTGAAGGCAGGTGCTATCATTATCTCCATTTTACAGTTGAGGAAATAGAGGCAAAAAGGTTAAGTGACTTGCCCATAGTCTTATGGCTCGTAAGGGTCTGAGGCTGCATTGAAATTCAGGTCTTCTAAATCCAGGTTCAGTGCGTTACCCATTGCAGAGAGACAGAAAGTAGAAATATCTTCGATTTCCTTCAATTAGTCAACAAACAGTGCCATCTTCTGCAGAGAGGTTACAGTCACAGCCATAGATATTTTTGGATGTGACCCATGTGGGGATTTGCTTTGCTTCACTATACATATTTGTAGGGTTTTGTTTTTATTTTTTCTTTTTTTTAGTTGGGGATAAGGAGTTAGGAGGAGAGAGAGGTATTACCCATAAGGTTACTCCTCTCTGCTCCTAAAACCAGTCTGTTCTTCACCCCCTTTTCCTTCCCACAACCACCAGATTTATCTTCCTTCTGTAAAGATCTGGTGCCATTACATCTCTGTTCAGTCCCCTCCACTGACTTGCAACTGACTTCCAAATAAAGTCTAAATTCCTTAGTCTGGTTCATGGTACTCCATGACCTGGGCCAAGCTCCCTCCCAGGCTTTATATAGCACTCTTCTCCATGAATTCAAGAGAGACTGGAACACTTGCTGGGTCTCATACATGCACAGAGTTTTCCCGTCCCTTTGCCTAGGCTCAAACTCTTTATCTTGAGTACTTTCTCATGTCCTGTCTGCCTTTTGAAATCTTCCCCGCTCCACACCACTAATAATGAGAAAAACTGCAAATTCAAGCAACTCCGAGGTTCTAGCTCACACTCATAAAATTGGCAAAGTTGTCAAAAAGTAAAATGACAAATATTAGGGGAACCATTGAGGGGAAAAGAACATTAATATGCTGTTGGTGCATAATGTTGGTGGAGCTGTGGATTTATCTAGACATTCTGGGAAGTCATTTGGAATGATGTCCCGAAAAGTTACTAAATTCTGCAAATCCTTTGACTCAGCAATACAACTATTGGATTTTTACCTCTAAAGAATCAAAAGAGGAGAAGGGACTATATGTACAACAATATTTATAACAGCTCTTTTTGTCGTGGCAAAGAGCTAGAAAATGAGAGGCCACCATCAGTAGAAGAACAGGGATGGTTTCAGAGGAACTTGAGAAGACTTGCGTGAACTAACATGGAATGAGAGGAGCAAAGATAAGAGAACAATTTAATAACTGTAATAACAAACAACTTTGAAAGACTCTGAGAAAGACTAAAAGAACTCTAATGAATGCAAAGGCTAACTATGATTTCTATGGACTGATGAGGAAATATGCTACCTCCTGATAGAGAGGTGGATTCAGGGTACAGAATGAGACATATTTTTTAGACATGATCAATTCAAAAATTTGCTTTGCTTGACTATATTTTTACAAGGGTCTCCTTTCCTTCCTTCTATTCTTTTCTCTTTCTCTCTCCCTTCCTTCCTTCTTTCCTTCCTTCTATTCTTTCTCTTTCTCTCTCTCTCTTCCTTCCTTCCTTCTATTCTCTCTCTTTCTCTCTTTTTTCCTTCCTTCCTCTCTCTCTGTCTCTCTCTTCTTTCCTTCCTTCCTTCCTTCCTTCCTTCCTTCCTTCCTTCCTTCCTTCCTTCCTTCCTTCCCTACTTTCTCCCTCAATCCCTCTCTGTTTTCTCCTTATGTTCTTTAAAAAAAAAAACAAAACACCTACCTTCCATCTTAGAACTGAAAGGGCTAGGAAATTGGGGTTAAGTGACTTGCCCAGGGTTACATAGCTAGGAAGTTTCAGAGGCCAGATTTGAACCCAGGACCTCCCATCTCCAGGCCTGGCTCTTTATCCACTGAGCCACCTAGCCATCCCTTCTTTCTTATGTTCTTAAAGGGTTCTCTTCTGCACTGTAGCTATTACATAGTTATTATATAGAATTATATGTGGCTCTGTAGAGCACTCTATACTCCACCAACCTTTTTTGTATTTTAAGTTTCAGGGAGGCAAGGACTGGGTCTTAATTACCCTTTTTAGATACCCTCCATTGGCTAGCACAATACTTTGTACATAGGAGGTGCTAGACTTGGAGTCATAAACACCTGAATTCAAATCTTGCCTCAGATACATCCTAGATGTTTGACCCTGGGTAAGTCACAACCTCTCTCAGCCTCAATTTCTGATCTCTAAAAATGGGATGATAATAGCACCTAATTCACAGGATTTTTGTGAGGATCAAATGAGATATCATATATGAAGTGCTTTGTAAACCTTAACATACTACATAAATACTAGCATTAACTTGTTTTTATTAATAAATGGCTACTGAAGCAATAACTCTGAAAGATTTAGCTACTCTGATCAAAACAATGATTCAAAACAATTCCAAAGGACGTGTGATGAAAAATGCTCTCCGCTTCCAGAGAGAGGGCTGATGAACTCTGAATGCAGGTTGACGTCTACTTTTTTTAACCTTATTTTTCACATTTTATTTTTTGTCTATATTTCTTTTTTGTAACACAGCTAATATGGAAACATGTTTTCCATGACTTTCCATGTATAATCAATATCAAATTGCTTACCTTCTCAAGGAGGAGAGAGAGGCAGAAGGGAAGGAGAGAATCTGGCTCTCTGAGATCTTAAAAAGTGATTGTTAACATTTTTTACATGTAATTGGGAAATATTTAGTGAAATAAAAAACATACTAAATTTTTTAAGGCAAAAAACAAATGGCTGTTAAGTGAATGAGTAAGTGAATGAATGCCCTTTGTCAGGAGGTCAGAAACATTGTAAGAGAGAGTATTGGGGTGGGGCTATGGGTACATGAAGGCAAGGAAGACAGGGTTCTATTAAAAGGCTTTTATGGAGACCATAGGGACATGGTAGGAGGCAGCAAGGTATCATTGGCAAGAATTCTGGATTTGGAGTTAGAGGACCCGGAATCTGTTCTTGACCACTAGCTCCTGTGTGACTCTCTGGCTTCAATTTTCTCCTGTCTAAAAATCGAGGTGGACTAGACGATCTACAAGATTCCTTCTATGTCTAATAATCCTTGAGCCTAGACAAGAGGGATGAAGAGAGAAAAGAGGATCCCTGAAGGGGCTGGCAGTGAATGCCTTATTATTCTAGCATTCTGTTTCTATCCCCTCAATATTATTTTGGCTCTGTCCAGATAAGGCCATAGACTGCCCCCTCCCCAAATCCTTCTGTTAGACACCTCACAGAAAGGTCTAGCCAACAATACCTCCTTTTTAAATTAAAGTATTTAGTCTGGAATCTGCTTTGGCACAGTTATAATGTTCTGTTTTGATTACAGATTGGTTGTAGAGATGCAAACTGGAATATGAATGCCTGCAGTCCTGGGTAATTACATTCTGACCACCAGAATCCCTCTTTCCTCCCCCTTTCCCCTCCTCCCTTCCCTTTCTCAGTCTTGGTTTCAATTGGACACATTCTTCTTTGCTGTCTTCCTGACACTGTGTGGTCACCAATCTGGCAGCCACATTCCTGTTGGGGAGGGGAAAATGGGCATCAGTGCAGAAAAGAACCTGGGAATCTTTTGGAATGAAAACTTAAATCAAAAGAATGTAATGGATTGCCAGTTCACAAGACTGCCTTGCCTTATATTCAGTGTGAGCTGGGCTGGGGGAGAGAGAATAGATCTGAAGTCAGAACACTGGGGTTGGCTCCCCACTTGGCTACCTGTATGAGCTTGGGCAGGACATTCCTCCCTGGGGCTCCGTGTTCTTGACTGTAAAAGGAAGGAGTTGGACATCACTAGATCATCCCTATGGTTTCTCTCTTCTTTAGAGTCCAGACATGATTTCATCAGTCTAAAGAACACTGGTATGCAACTTACAGTCTCAGAGAATTGCCTGGGGGCATTGAGTGGATAAGTAACTTGTCTATGGTCATGGATTCAGCATTTATCTGGGGAAAACTCGAACCACAGTCTTCCTAATCATAGAACTAGAACTAGGAAGGGTTTTGGAGGCCTTTCAGGCCAACCTCTTAATTTTATAAATAAAGAAAACGAGTCTTAGGGAGATTAAATGACAGCGAGCTGGCACAGTGGATATAATGGTGGACCTGGAATGAGGAAGACTTCTGAGTTCAAATCCTGCCTCAGACACTTAGTTGTATGACCCAAGACAAGCCATTTAAGTTCTTAGCCTCAGCTCCTGCTTTTGAAAAATAAGAATAATAATAGCCCCCTTTCACAAAATTCTTGTGAGGCTCAAATGAGAGAGCATCTTATCTTATTAAAACTCTCATTAAAGCATTTTGCAAACCTTAAAGCACTATGTAAACACTAGCTATTATTAACAAATGTCTTGCCCAAGGCTATATAGGTAGTCAGCAACAAAGGTGGGATTTGAATTTAGGTCCTGTGATGTCAGAGTTTCTGCTTTCTCCACCATAACAAGCTCCCTCCCTCCTATGCCACCCTACTATCCTAAGGGTAGGGAGTATTCTGGGAGGACTAACAGGGGCTTGCTGAGTCCTTTTCAGAGCTGCTCATTCATCTTTGGTGTCTACCTGTCACCCAACTCTCACCTGTGGCTCCAAGAAGCAGTCACACCCCAGTAAAACTGCCTTAGCAGACCCACTAGAGCAGGTTGAGGTAACAGACAGACCTCCAGCCCATCCGTGAGTTAAGGGGACGTCTACCTCAAATATGTGAAGACTTCCCCCTGGCAGAAAAGGTGGATGAGAAAAGTTTGTTCCAAGGTGCTGGGGAGCTTTGGTCAGCTATCAAAGACGACGGCAAGGTCATCCGTTGCATCCTGGGCCATCATTAGTGATCCTGACTTTTGTCTTGGATGACTCTGGAAGAGAGAGGGAAACTGATGATTTTGTGCAATTCCGCCTCATTTAAATCTAGTTCAAATACAAGTTAAGACATCACCAGGGCTGTTACTGGTCCTCTTCAAAAGTGAAAGTAAACAAAAATAACAAGAACAGTAGCTATTCTAAGCTGCCTCTCTAGGTCTCTACCTTGGTCTAAATTCTAGGACTATTTGTGGTATGATTTTATTACATTAAAAAAACTCTAGAATGGCAGAAGAATATTCAACCAACCAGATTATAACTTGATTTCCCCAAATCTTTCTAGACCTACCTACAGTTTGTATCCTAATGAGAAACCTAGGACAACAGTCCCATTATTAATAGTGTCAGTAGCCTCCAAATGGTGTGAGTGGCCACTGGAGTCTCCTTGGAAGTTGTTCAAATACAACTTTTGTCAACAGGATACCATCTTCTTCTCTAAAGTCAGAAGGTTGCCAATCGTTCTAGCCGAACTAACCATGGGCCCCATCCATTTCTTGCCACCAATACGTCTCCTGCCTCTTAAGGGCCTGTTTATGTTGGAGTTCCATCAATCTCTTTTCCTATGACTTTCACTATTCTATAATCTTGAGGTGTCAAAGCTACCATCTGCTGACCCAGCCTGCAACACTTTCAAGTATTCCCAAGTCATTTCTTTTGTTATTTAGCAAAATAAAATAAAAGCACAGTAGACCATAGGTAATGCTAACATCTGGTTTTCTAAGTCAATATGGGTCTTGCAAGGAAGGATCTTTATGTATGATTCAGTTCCCCCCCTGCAACCTTTCTATTTGAATTTGGTACCATTGTTGTTGGAAGACTCATCTTCCTGAGTTCAAATCTGGCCTCAGACTCTTGCTAGCTATGTGACGTCACCTAACTCTGCTGCCTCATTTTCCTCCTCTGTAAAATAAGCTGTAGAAGAAAATGGCAAGTCATTACAGTATCTTTTCTAAGAGACTCCAAATGGGGTCATGAAGAATCAAATATGACTGAAAAGCAACCAAATAACAACAAAGTATTATTGTAGTCAAAAAAAGAGAAAAATTTCCTCGAATGGCAAAACTATCTTCTAACCATGATCCTCTGCTTAAAAAAACAAAACAAACAAACAAAAAAACCCCAAAAAACCTTTCTGTCTTAGTAACAACAACTTAGTAAAACTCTAAGACATAAGGGCAAGGGCTATGTGATTAAGGGTAAATGACTTGCCCAGGATCACACAACTAGGAAGTATCTGAGGCCATATTTGAACCCAGGTCCTTCTAACTCCAGACCTGGCTCCCCATTCACTAGCTGCTCCTGGCCCTCACTTTTGATGGCTGCCAATTTCAAAAACCTTTAATTGCTTCTCAGAAACTACCTCCTATTTTACTCATAGCAAAAACCCCATTATCACTTACAGTTGGCCAAGGGCAGGGTTGATGATCGTGTGCTTTTATGTTGAGTGGATCAATAGCATACCATCAATGTCTTTTATGACATCCCATCACAAAGAGATGGTCCAAGCTCCACTAGAACACAGGAAACTACTGCTTTATCAGTCAAGTCAGTTTGGTTTTCAGATCACACTAATAGTAAGAAATCTATAGAAAACGAACTGGAAGGGATCTCAATGCAAATTGTTTCCATTTGTTCATCTAGTTTGGTTGTAGCTTAGTATCATAAATATTCAGTTTTTGTTTGGGGATCCGTAATAGCTTCAGATTAAGATTATAGTTCTAGAGTTGGAAACAAAAGTTCTTAACCTTTTTTGTTTCATGGACCCCTTCAATAGTTTCATGAAGTCTGTGGATTGCTCCTCAGAATGATTAATTTAAATGCATATAAAGGATTATAAAGAAAACCTATTATATCGAAGTATAGTTATCAAAATATTGAGAAAAAAAGTTCATGGACCCCAGATTAAGACCTCCCTAGTTGGAAGAAATCTCAGAGGCCCCCTAGTCTCCAACCTTTGTCTTTTTGTAAATGAAGGCACATGTTACCTGTTAGAAGTAGGATTTAAACTAAGATCTCTGTTTTCCATTAAGATATATCTGACTCTGACCTTCTCTTCTGCTTCTCATCTTAGAGCTGGGCTTCTCTCAGATCATTTCATATCATTTCTTCAAGACCACCTTCACTTCCTTTCATTTTTGCTGTTGTTTTTATGTGTACTCGAGCATGCATGTGGAGTATGTGAGTATGAGGAAGAGGAAGGAGGACTAGGCGTGGCGGCATTTTTATGGTTCCCTCATTCGTTTCTCTTTCTTTTCTGATCATTCTTTTATGCTACTTAGGAGGCTACATGAAGGGTTGAGAACCTAGAATCACTAATAGTGACCAGAGTCTCTGTCTGGACTTTTGTAATCTTGGGTAAATCACTTTCCCTCTTGGAGACTCAGGGATTTCAATTAAATTTTTTCTAAGGTCTCTTACAGATCTAAATTTCTATAAAATGGGAAGGGATAGAGGAATATAGATGAATATTGCTAGAGCTACTGTGCATTTAGCAGATTTGGGGGGGTATTTTAGGCTGACTTTAAGATTTCTGTTTTAATTTATCTACAGGATGGATTTTTGGAGTGTTAAAGGACCAACAGGTGCTACGGAATGACTGGCCAAGAACTTACGATAATTCTAGGGATTGGATTCTTTCCAACAGTCAGTGAGTGGTAACCCATTCAGCATGTTTGGGTTTCAGCTAAAACAAACAAAACATGGAGATTGTTTCTAGACAAATTCTATAAATATAATTCCCTTCATCCTCCTTTAGTACATTAAGTTTCTAGAGGAATGTGTTTTCCTACAGTGGAAAGAGGAGGGGGAATAGATGGAAAGTACCATATTGGTAGAAATATAAGCTGCTACTTGAAATACGACCATATCCCTAAAGCAATATCTCATTGAAAGAAGGAAAAATGTATATAGATTAACTTCTTATTTGAATGAAAATGGATGAATGAAAAAACATTTATTAAATGCTGACTATATGTCAGACTAAATTGCTGGGATGTGGAGTACAACTGCAATAATCTCTGCACTAAATAAACTTAACAGAAGTAGATAACACACACAGGGGAGCAGTGGCCAGGAGGAGTGTAGGTCTGGAAAATCACAGGGATGGCTACAGAACAAATGGTGACACATCCTTTCTAGGAATGGTGGCACTGATTTGATGACCCTAACCAGAGCTAGAGTTAGAAATTTGGAGTGGGTGGGGGAAGGAGTGGCTTTCCTTCAGCTGCATGGCATGAATATGACATGAGAGCAGCCATGCTATGGTCTGGATTGGGCTACACATGGAGAATTTTCACCTATTAGGAATCCAGGGCCCCAGGGCAGGAACTGGTTTATTACTGGGTGGCAAAGACCCTAGCCTGCAAGGACTGGATATCTGAGAACATGCTTTCCTCAGGAAACAAAAGCCATATGCTTAGAGTTTCTAGGATCTTTTCATCTGGTCGCCTTTTTTGGTGGCCAGTAGTTGGAATCATCTCTATATTTCTATCCTTTCTTCTATTTTTCTTCCTCAATCTTCTTTTATGAACATGGTCTCTTTCCTGGTCAGATCATTCATGGGACCTAGTTCTAACTCCCCCAGAAAGAAGGTCAGATCCTGATTTTCAGGAGTTCTGGTCTACAGTTAGTACTTCTGCTCATGGTAGACTCTTCCATCCTGTTGCTCTGGATTTCATGGTCCCTAATAGTAGTAGAAACAGCAGAGATTCAGGAACTGATTTTACTTTCAAAAGTGTTAGAGCCAAAGTCTTCACTTGGTGTGGTTGAATGATTAAGTTAGAAGAAAATGCAACCTGAATTAATGATTCTTTCTTTCCTCTCACCCTTGCTCCCTATAATTTTATCAATGTATATATTTTCTTCTCTCTCTCTTCCTTCCTTCCTTCCTTCCTTCCTTCCTTCCTTCCTTCCTTCCTTCCTTCCTTCCTTCCTTCCCTTCTTTGTTTCTTTGTTTCTTTGTTTCTTTTTCTTTACTGGACCTGATTGACTTTTTTACCTTTAAGAATTTTTGGTTACCTTTAGGCCACGATGAAGTATTAGGCAGGGAGTTGAATTTGGTGTGGTGTCAGACTCAAATAGAATCAGGTGCCACTAAAACATACATAAGGATCTCAGAAAATCACATATTGACATTTTTAATGTTTTATTGTATTTTTATTTATTTTATTCAATTTTTCCAATCACATTTTCATCTGGTTTGAGTTATACTAGGTATTGTTGTGGATCATATTTAGCCCATATTTGCCATTTCTGCCTTGGACCACTCAGTTGAATTTGAAGAACTTGGATAAATCCAGGGAGGCTCATCAATTCCTCACTAGAAGATTGCCCATCATATGCTCAATTTTTCTGGTTTCAGTATTTGAAGGGAGACCTTAAAATACATCAGGGGAGTGCTGTGATCCATGAAGTCTTAGTTAGTATCCACATCTATGAAGAAAGAGAATTTCTTTTTCATGTGTGACAGGGTTCAGACAAGGTGGAGGTCTTTCTTTCTTAGTGAACTGGCCAACAAACCCACAATGTCCCCGTCAGAAATGATTCTTCTCCTAGAATACCAGATGGTCCACAAATTGGGCTTAATGGCAAGAGACCATGAATTTGACTTCTCTCAAAAAACAGTGAGGAGATTAGGAAAGAAGGGATAAAAGCAGGGCTGAGGGTTGTGGTAAATGGAATTTATGAGAACTGGAGCCTTGCAAACAGGCTGGCAACTGAGTTATGAGGGAAGAGACTCTAATGGCTTTCCTTTAAGAATTCCTTCCATTTACCATGTAAAGTATATGCACATTTTTTCTCTCATTAGAGCACAAGTTGCTTGAGGGCATGGACTGTTTTGTTTTTGTCTTTGTATCCCCTGGCATGTTCGTTGTACAGCCATGTCTGACTCTTCATGACCCCATTTAGGATCTTCTTGGCAAACATAGTGGAGTGATTTGCTGTTTCCTTATCCAGGTCATTTTTCAGATGAGAAAACTGAGACAAATAGGGCTAAGTGACTTGTCCAGGGTCACACAACTAGTAAGCATCTGAGGCCATATTTGAAGCTGGGAAGATGAACCTTCTTGACTCTAGGCTCAGCGCTCTATCTACTGTGCCACCTAAATGCCCAGCCCTGGTATATAGTAGGTACTTAATCAATGTTTGTCAAATTTAATTTAGATCTAAAAGGACTTTAGAGATCATCAAATCTAGGAGGTCTCAAACTTTTTTGATCTCAGGGCCACTTTCCACTCTTAAAACATATTGAGGGTTCCTTTTCCCACAGAACTTTTGTTTATGTGGGTTATATGTATTGGTATTTACCAATCAGAAATTAAAGTGTTTTAGTATTCTTATGAACTGCTGAGGTAGTCCATCCTCCTTACTTTTAGAGTCCAGCTCTATATCGATGACCCCAGAATCCTAAGTGACCAAGACTGTATAGGTAATAATAAAAAAAGAGTTCTGAATATTGGTCCTCTCCCTCTAACTCTAGTATTCTTTTCACTACATCACATTTCTTCCCAATTGTATTTTACAATTCTCTTCATACTGCTTTCCCAATTTGGCTTTCAACCTTCAATTTTTTTTAAGCAATCTAAGAAAAAAAACATGAACAGCCTCTGGGTAGGGCTGACAATAAATAATTCATCAGGAAACCCAGCACCACTTGTCAAGAAAGGGTGGTAATCCCCTCTATGGAAACAAAGAATGCTAAACTTTATCGTGGTTCTTGAGTTCTTACCTTAAACCACAACTTCTCTACATAAGGTACAAAGAATTTGGTTATGGGCTCCACTCAAGTTTTGTACAAGCCACATCTGAAAGAAAAGCTGCGTCTTATATCAAGCTAGTACGGCATTGCTGTCTCTGTACGTGCTCCCGGGGAATAGGTGGGATTTCCACTCCCTTGTAATTATCCAAGAAAAAGTCGGCCATTGTGGCCCCCAAGGCTTGGGATGAGCATGAAGAAGGGGAGCGGGACAGTGAGAGAACCTAGTCTTGTGACTGACTGGTAATATTAAAATTATGTATTTATTTTAGACTTTAGTTGCTGGATTGAATTTGCTTTGAAATGCCCTCAGCTCAGGGGTAGGTCTAGTACACAGTGAATTATATTTATGGGGACAGAGGAGGAGAAAGGGCAGCCAGCAGGAAAGAAAGAATGTTTAAGAATGGTGAGGACACTAAGTACCAGAGATATTTGTGGGGTGGTGGCTGAGTCCTGGGTGGGCTCAAAAAAACACTTTTACTCTGTAGCCAAGTCTTAATACCCCCTGAGGAATAGACTCAGACTCTATTTACAACAGATGGAAAAATTCTTCTTCTTCTTCTTCTTCTTCTTCTTTTTTTTTTAAAGAGCACTTACAAAGCAGGTAGGTGGAACCAGTTGGCCAATATTCACCACATATCCCATGATGGGGTGGAAATAATGAGATGTGTAGCACTTGTCAGCAATAGGCTGAACTTTGCCTTTGGAATCTAGTTCCTGGAGCAAAGGACTGAAGCACAAAGAGCCAAACCAAGCAAGTATTAGGAACTGCATTATCTTTGTAGACCACCATCAGAACTACACAGGTCTCAAGTGGTGTAGTGAAAAAAAAAAAAAAAAGGACTGATTTTGGAGTCCACGGGCAAGGGTTGCTCTATTCACTGATCAAAGGTGGTACTTATAGAGCCAAGTAGAGGAAAAGCAGGGTGAAAAGGAAGAAAAAAAGACAGAGAGAGAAAAGAGACAGACTGACAAGACAGTGAGACAGAGAGACAAAGAGAAATAGTAATGGGAGAATCAATCTCTAAAGACCTTTTAATTCTGAAATCCCATGATTCTATGAGTCTGTTGTGGGGTGCTGGGGTGAGGAGAGACAGCCAGAAAAAGAAGGGATTATATGATGAAAATAAAAATTGTCTCTGAGTTTCTTGTCCATGAGCCACACTCCAGAATTAGTCAATAGAATAGACTTGTAATTTCCTTGAAATTTGGAATTCCCTGATGAGGAAATTCCCTTTCCTGATGGAAGAATGACATCTCTGAAATTTGCAGTCTTAGAGAGTAGCCTAAAACATTGAAAGTGTAAGTGACTTGTTCAGAGTCACACAGCAAGATTGTATACAAGACAGGACTTAAATCTAGGTCTTCTTGGTTCCAAAGTTAGTTCTCTCTCTTCATTCTGCTCCTTCTTTTGGGGGAAAATATGACAGAAAAATTTTCTTTTGTCCATATTTCCAGTACCTAGCAGAATTCTTTGAACGCAGTAGGTGTTTTAAAATTGCATGCTAGTTAATTGATAGCTTTTTGTTTACTTGTTTCAATTTCTTTTGAAGTTTGATTGTCACTCAAGTTTACTAGAAACTCGAAAGTTGTAGTTCAATTTCAGTTTTGAGGGGGGAAAAATGACCAACATGCTATGGTATGATCTTGAAAGTTCCTTCTAGTTCTAAATCCTATGATAAGTCCATCATCTGAAAGCACTTTCTTTTTAACCAACTTAGTGCTAGTATTTCAATTCAATTCAATAGAACAAATTTAATAATTACCTAAAATTAAATCAACAAAATTAACAAATTAACAAATATTTATTATGTGCTTATAATGAATGTAATATGGAGGCAGGAAAATGAAGTCCAGACCCTAGAACACTCTGAAATTGTTCTTCATGGTAAATTATATAGAATATGTGCAAGATTCCCTGCCTTGTTCTGGTGGAGATAGGGTGAGCCTACTTCTTACATAAGTGACAAAGTTTTATATGGTCTTGAAGAGTCTTCTGGTTGGCTGAGGAGCTGGAAAGACTGAGGGCTCAGGAGGCTCAGAGCTAGCACTGAATTCAAACACAAAGAGATCAGTATGCTCATCACTTTAACTCTTTTGTGCTTTTCTTTCAAGGTAAGAATTTCTATGAGTCTCCAGGTAGAGGCCCTGTCTGCCTCTCATTTGCCTTGTGTCTGCTCACCACCCCATGGTGTCTGTTTCTTCTGTGATTATTCTTTTCTGATCCGAGACAAATGAGTATTCCACCAGATGATTGGTGAGATCAGGAGATCTATCAAAGTCGTAAGAGGTCCAACTGATAAATAGAGTCAGTAGAAGCAGTAAAAGTCCAGTCAATGCAGCAGCTAGCTGGGTGACTCACAACTCTACCCAGCTGTGGATCTCTCCATCACCTAAGGCACCATGTCCTGGAAGGAGCCAGACCAGCTGAACAAGGGGCATGACTCTTCCAACATCATGCCCAGGAACAAACTTGATGGGGAATCTTCTAAAGGAAAAAATGACTCCCAGGGCTAGGAGTCATGGAGGAACCCTCCACCCAACATGTTACTGTAATCTGGCCTCAGACATATATTGGCTATGTGATCCTGAGCAAGTCACTTAACCCTAGTTGCCTAGCCTTCATTGGTTGTTCTTCTGCCTTGGAACTGATACTTGGCATTGATTCTTAGACAGAAGGTAAGGGTTAAAAAAAATTGAATTGATTTCAACTGCTTGGCTGATATTGGAGAACACAGAATATGGTGACATCATGAGTGACAGTAAAAGAAATCTCTGACCCTCGAGATTACCCCTAAAACCCTGAAGAGAACAATAGTCATTGCCCTCTGAGGAATCTAACCTACCAGTGCAAGGTGGTGTCCCAGATGGCACTTCAGATGGAGGAATACAGAAACAGAAATGAAATAGTCTCTGAGCTCAAGAAACATACATTTTTTGGGAGGATACCACATATATGTGCCTATAAATACAAAGTTTATATCAAGGAATAAAAATTTCAGGAAGGAGGGAGTATCATTTATTAGGGGCATCTGGAAAGGCCTCATATAGATGGTGGCATCTAAAGTTTCCTGGGAAGGTGGTGTAGATAAAGAGCAAGCATATTCCTTATTGGAGTCTGTCTTTCCCAGCCTTTTTTCAGGAATGCCTTGTCTGTTTAGTTTTTCTGGATCTCAGTATCAGGTGGCTGAGCACAAGAGGAAATCCCAGGGACCATTTTAATGGAATCTGCATAAAGAAAGGTTCCTATTTCTCTTCTCAACCATGTTTCACTTCACTTTCCACTCTCAGGTCAGATCCTTGATAACAACCTTGCCCTGCTGATGGCACCCTTTCCTCTGCCCCTTCTATACCCCGGATTCTGAAACCATTGTGAGCTGTGATCAAATCAGCTTTATCATTGTTCCTGGAAAAAGTGTGTCAATCTCTCCCTTATGGCCTCAAAGAGCATCCCAGTAAATTTCTGGACCAAAATGCCTCTCCTAGACCACCACTCCCTTTTCTGTATTGTCTCCCTCATTAGGATGGAAGCATCTCTTTTTGCCTTTGTGTTTGTAAATCCAGGTTATGTGATTTGCTAAGGCAGTGCATAGTAAGCAATTAATAAATTATTTTTCATTTATTTGTTCATTCTAGACATGGGGAACCACTTGAGCAAAGGCACAAAAAAAAACAAAACAGTGAACCCCAGGTAGAAGTATAGAAGTTTGGAAATGTAATGAGTTCTGTTTGGGATATGCAGAATTTGATATGCCTACAGGACATTCAGGTGGGGACGTCCAGTAGGCAGCTGGTAATGTTGGATTGGAATTCAAGAGAGCATTTATAGCTGGATACTTGGAGATCACATAACTAGTTAAATTCAGTTCAATTCTCTGTTTTTAGCCTGTGGGCCCCACTCTCTAAACAGAACCAACTACATTTTCTATTGTGTTGTAAACTTTGCATCTTGTCAGTATTCCAAATATTTACAGAGTCACAGAATGTTAGAGTTGGAAGGGACTTTAGGGATTAGATAATCTAACCCTTTTATTTTGTAAAGGCAGTATGGAGTAGTAGATGGACCTAGGATAGGATTAGAGCCTGGAAAACCTGAACTCAAGTCCTGCCTTTTATACTAGCTATTAGACCCTTCGCCTTTAAGTGTTCTAGACAATCCTCTAAGACTGTAAATTAAATAAAGGATGCCAACCAGAATTGGTAGCAAAAATTTCCTAATCCAAGAGTTCCCTCTACCAATGAAATTACACAGTTTGAGTCCTACCACTTCATTTTATGGATGAAGAAACTGAGGTCTAAAGGGATGAAATTATTTGTCCAAGGCCAGTCATCCAATTAGTGGAAGAACTGGGAGTAGAACATACTTTTTTCTCCCTTTCTGCCCAATGTTCTTTCCACTAGCCTATGGTGATTCATTGATGCTGACATCTCCCCCAGCTAGCCACCAATCTTTCTTATTATTTTTCACACCATGATCCTGAGATCATCTGGAGAAGAGGCTCACTTAGAGGGAGGCTGAGAAAGAATGATGAATGGGTCTCTTTCACTGAGGCATCCAGACCACGTCCCATTTCCCACAAGGGAAGTGACAGCTGCTAATCATTTTGTTTTTTACTATCACTGGCTTCCTCAGTTTAATAAGATCACTTGATGAGGAGTTCAACATAATCCGTGGAGGTGAAAGAGGGGTCCATATTATTTATTAGGCATGAGCCCTCATTAGTAACTTCTTCATAAAATAAATAGTGGGTCCTGCAGAAATCCTGAGAACAAGAGCCCACATTATACAAAGTACAATGATAAATGTCTCCTGTGGCACTGGATTCTAACTCTTACCATCTGTGGTCCCCATCTCTATGGCAACATAGAGTAAATAATTTTTTTAAGTCCCAAATCTGGTGAGGCACAGCAGGGAATGTCTGTCCCAAAAGGAAACAAGTCCATGACTTGGACACTTCCCAGTGATGGGGCTGATGGAAAGCTGGTTGATGAAGAGGAAAACAGTAGCAGATTGGCAGAGAGGAGAGATGAAGGAGCAGAATCAAGGCTGAATCTTTGGACCATGTCATCTGTTTTCAACTTGAGTCCTGAAGGGACTGTTGCCTGGTCTGGTAGAGTACAATTCTGACGTATGGTAAAATGTGTTTTGAATTATGAGTTTGTTATGTGACAGTGTATTAAAAGAAGCTGCAAACCATGGAGGTAAGAGCATCAAGCTAAGAGCAAGGGTTTGCAGGTTAGGTTTGGGATTCATAAAATTCTTATGAAGGTTGCATCAGAAGGGAGCACTCAGCCTTAAAATCCCCAAAGAGGTCTGAGATTTTGGGACCTGCTCCTCAACGGATTTACGTATAGGACCATAGAGTAAACAGAAGGGCAGTTTAGGTATCGTCTAGTTCAGCTCCCTCATTTTATAGATAACTGGATCCTCAGAGGTTATATGATTTGTCCAAGGTCTCATGAATAGTAAATAATAGAAGTGAGATTATGTTACAGGTCTTCCAACTCCTAGACTCTTTTATATCATACTACAATGCTTCTTTTAGTTCCATCTCCCAGTCCCTAGTGGCAACCTAAATAATAACATCAATAATAATAATAGCTTTCACTTCCATAGTGTTTTGATGCTTTTAAAATGCCTTATAGATATTATCTCATTTTATCTGCACAATAATCCTAGAAAGCAGGTGCTATTATTTGGTGGCACAATGGATAGGGCCATGGATTTGGAATTAGGAAGTCTCATCTTTGTAAGTTCAAATCTGCCTCAGACACTTATTAGCTGTGTGATCCTGGACAAGTCACTTAATCCTGTTTACTTCAGTTTCTTCACCTGTAGAATGAGCTGGAGAAGAAAGTGGCAAACCACTGTAGTATCCTTGCTAAGAAAATCCCAAATGGGATCACAAAGAATCAGACACAACTAAAACAATTGAACAACAAAAGGAACCCTTATTATTTTTATTTTATAAATGAAGAAACTGAGGCAGACCAAGATTAAGTGACTTGTGCAGGATCACACAGCTAGTGTCTGAAGTAGAGCATTCCATCCATTAAGCCACCTAGCTGTTTCTGTAGATATTATACTTAAGAGACATGGTAACTTTGAATCTTTGGGAGGCAGAATGTTGCAATAGAAAGTATGCTGATTTTTTTTTCTTTTTTAAACCCTTAACTTCTGTGTATTGACTTATAGGTGGAAGAGTGGTAAGGGTAGGCAATGGGGGTCAAGTGACTTGCCCAGGGTCACACAGCTGGGAAGTGTCTGAGGCTGGATTTGAACCTAGGACCTCCCGTCTCTAGGCCTGACTCTCAATCCACTGAGCTACCTAGCTGCCCCCAAAAGTATGCTGATTTGAAAAGAGATCTTCAGTTCTAATCCTGGCTCTGTCACTTCTTCCCTCTGTGACCTTGGGCAAGTCATTTAACATTTTTGTTCCTCAGTTTTCTCAAATTTAAAATGAGTTGGAGTAGAGGACCTCTAAGATCTCTAACATTTCAAAATCTACGATTCATTGGTCAATGCAGCTACTACCGTTGGTGGAAAAGTCAGATTTACATCTGTCCTCTTCTATTTTCTCCTAGTCTTCTTCTTTCGCCTATGCTCCTAACTCATAGGAAAGGTGGACCCAAGTATGGCAAAATGCCATTGAATAATTGTCCAAGAATATCACATTCTCATTAATTTAACTTTCTGGTTAACTTTAGGATAAAAATTTAAATTACCTTTCTTTTGGGGCAACAAGGTAGCACAATGGATAGAGTATTAGGCCTGGAGTTGGGAGGTCCTAGGTTCAAATATGGTGCCAAGCACTTTTTTTTAGCTGTTTGATCCTGGGCAAGTCACTTAACCCCAAATGCCTAGCCCTCTACACTCTTCTGTTTTAGAACTGATACTAAGACAGAAGGATATCTTTCTTTTAATTCTTGTTGTGAGTCTGTCTAAAATACTTTCATATATTTTTGTAGAATTTTCATATATGGCTTATAGAAATTAGAAACATTTTTATGGATATGCCTCTCTATAATATTCTAGGTGTGTCTACAGAAACTGAATTCAATTCAACAAACATTAATTGATTTAAATTTCAATAAACTAAATTTATTTATTAGATATTTATTTTGTCCGAGGCTAGGCTAGACACTGGATAGATTTAAAGATAAAAAGCCCTTTCCCTTGAAAAGTTTACATTCTACTGGGCTCACATCGAGAACCCATCACAGAATGAGTATCTTGGATGGATCTGTGGTCTCATTAAAGATGGGTACTTCATCCATTGGTCCAGACTGCAGTATGTTCATACCTTTTCATCTTGTGCAGCTCTTGTCAATATCCTCATGAAATTCCACCCCAGAGAATTCTGGGGGACTTCCTCTTAAACTCATAATATCTCACGGATACCAATGTGGTATACGAGCTTTTCGTTGTCTTACTTTCACCATACGATTAGTCGTTCTATATTCCCTCGGTAATATATTTTACATGATTTGCCCTGCCCAACTTTTTGTTGGTAATATGCTATTTATTGCCTATTCCCACCATATCAATAATTCTACAGACTGGCATTCCTTGCTTCATTGCAATACAACATAACGGGTATTAAAAAAGATGGGTCTCTGTTTGAGAGAGAAACTCAGGGTCATGAAACATGTGGCGCATTTTCCCAAATGTAATCCAATCTTCTTCCTTCATCCCCTTCAATGGACTTTGTTATGGCAATGCTGTCAATGACTGATATCAGCTTGTTTTCTCTCATGATCGGCTTTTGTGGAAGAAGTAAGCTTCACTCTGCTTCATGTTTAAAACCTGTCAGAGACACTCTTGTTGTTATTATAAGCCATTGGAGGGAGAGCCAGTGCTTGACAGAGATTCCCCCTGCGAGCCAAAGAGCTCGGATTACAAGCAATTCCATCTATTATTCACGGCATAAAGTAGAGAAGTAAAACCAACATGTTAGGCAGTATCAGAAAGTAATATGCAGTTTTCAGATATGGGTTTTGTTGCACCTTACAACATCATCTTGGCAGTAGGAATGGTGATAATTTAAAAAATAAATCCACAAAAGTTTGTCAGCAGTGTCGATTCACGGGAAGCCCTGCATATACTTCTTTCTCCTTCCTCTCTTTTTATTTTTTATTCCTTCTCTTTCCTCCTGTCAGAAAGTCATGAAATCTCTGAGTTGTATGGGACCTCAGAGAGAATCCAGACTAGCTTCTTACCTGGTCCATGCATGTTCCTCCCTCCTCTGCCTTCTATTCTAGTCTATTTTCTTTTTTCTTCTTCCTCTTCTAATCATTACCTTGTCTGCTTACTCACTCATAAAAGCGTATTTTAAAATATTCAGCTGCTTCTTCGCTTGCTACTCTTTATTTTGCCTGTGTTCTTTAGATATTTTTAATTTGTTCTCTCCTTATATATCCTTTATTGGTGTGTACAGGAGTGTGCTAGTGAATGCTTTTCAATCAGCTTTCAAAAAAAACCCTACAAGATAAGCTTTTAAGCTTAATATTTATCATCACTGTATTCATCTGCATTCTCAATTTTCTTTATTGCTGAAGTTTAGACAATGAATAAAACAAAAAAATAAAGTTTTGATTTGTAACCTGAGGTATAATTGTTGACACTAAAAATTTAACAATGGACTTTCCTAAAGCAGTTTAGAGCTCACTCTAGCCCAGCCATGCATCTAACACAATGCTTGGCACATCATTTATTATTGTTTAGTCATTTTCAGATGCATCCAACTTTTCATGACCCCATATGGGGGTTTTCTTAGCAAAAATGCTGGAGTACTTTGCCATTTTCTTCTCCAGATCATTTTACAGAGGGGTAAACTGAGGCAAATGGGGTTAAGTGACTTATTTGGGGTTACAGAGCAGCTAGTAAGAGTCTGAGGTCTAATTTGAACTCCACTCTTCCTGATTCTAGGTGCTAAGTTGCACTGTGTCACCTAGCTGCCACCTTTGCCCATAATACCTCCTTTGCAAATATTTATTGTTTATTGCTTGATTCTTTGATCTAAGACACCCGTAACCCTAAACCCCAACTCTAACTTGTCTTTCTTCTAACTTTATCAATTACTTTATTTTTTTAATTTTTAATTTTGAATATTTTCCCATGGTTACATAATTCATGTTCTTTCCCTCTCCCCCAAATTCCACCCCCACTACACACAGCCGATGCACGATTCCACTGGGTTTTACATGTATCATTGATCAAGAGCTGATTCCATATTATTGATAGATGGACTAGAGTGATCGTTTGGTGTCTACATCCCCAATAATATTCCCATCAGTCCATGTATCAATAACTTTAAACATAGCGTTAGTGATAATTCTCTTTAATGCTAACCTAACCACCTCTCTCTCTCTTTAATTACTAACAGTAATTCATCCAGGACTAGAATATACCACAAAGGCCAAATCATACCTCAATTGGAATGTTTTCTCTAACCTCCTCCAACAAATACTATTTATATATTTGGTCGAAGACTTCCAACAGTGGCTTGGGGAAACAGCAGGCTTCTTTTGGCAAACTATTGATTCAAAGTCATAAGGTAAATTGAAGGAAAGTAAGATCAGAGGAAGAATTTCATGACTTAGCTATATTGAACCATGGCCTGAGTCTCAGCCTATACTTTATTTTTTTTATTAAATTAATGTATTTGTTTGTTGGTTACATTAAGATTTCCAGGTATCTTGCCTTCTCTCTCCCCTCCCTGCATCTTAGAAGACATCATGCAACAACAACAAAAAGTGCATATTTAATTGATGTCTTTTGTATTTCTATTTATCAGTTCTTTCTCTGGAGGTAGACATTCATAAGTTATTCTTCAAATATTAATTCTGTAGCAGTATATAACATTCTCTTGGCTCTATTTCTTTCATCCTTCACTCATTTTGTGTAGGTCTTTCTAAGTTTTTTAAAAAATTAAACCATTCATCAATTCTTATGTAGTAATCATATACCACAACTTATTCAGCTATTCCCCAATTGATAAACATCCATCCTGTACTTTCTTTTTTAAAAATTAAATTTTTATTTAGATCTTTTCACATAGACTTCCCCAACCTTTTCCTCCTTCTAGTGAGCCATCCAATATAACAAAGAATTTTTAAAAATTCAGTAAAGGGGAAAAATCAATAACATGGATCAATACATTAAAAAAAACAGTATAAAAATATTCCATCCTGCTGGACCTCACTTCCCCCACTCCCTACCTCTGCAAAGTAGAGGGGATGGTATCTTATATTTCTTTTTTGGAGGTAAGTGTTTTTGTGATTTCCCAATATTGATTTTTAAAAATTGTTTTGTAGTTGTTCTTCCCATTCCCATTTGCTGTGGTCACTGTGTATATTGTTTTTTCACTTTGCATCAGTTCATATAATTTTTCCCATGCTTCTCTATATTTATCATATTTGCTGGGTTTTTGTTTTTATAATAGTGATATTTTATTATTGTCATTATCACTATTATTGTTATAATAGTGATATTTTATTACATGGATTCATGGATTCATGGATCACAGTTTGCTTAGCTATTGTATACTCTATGAGCATCTACTTTGCTCTCAGTTCTCTGCTACCACAAAAGGTTCAACTTGTACTTGCTATACCATATGCTTTATTTCCTTCTTGCCTTTGACTTGTTCCCCATCCAGGAAAGCTTATAGACATTGTGATTCCAATAGTTTCCATTCTAATTTTCCAAAAAGCTTTATTTAAGCATGAGGATTTGGTTGGAATATAGTCTTTGATTTGAGAGTTGCCCTCCCGATTCCTCTTGCTTTATCCTCAATGGATCTAGAGATAAGATGGTAACCACCCTTTCATAGATTTAAATACTTTTCATAATTCTATCCTAGTGGCCCTAGTAATCCCAAAGTCCAAGATCTCAAAATTCCTGATAATAGTCCAAAGCCCTCATCTACCCTTTCTCCCCTCTTGAGACCATTTTTAGGACATTGTTTAGAATTCTCTTTTCTCCCTGGCTTGATAGTTGTTGACAGAAGGAAAAAATGGGCTTGGATGCCAGCAAGAGAAATTTGGATTAGTCATCGGTTAGCAATTTCTGAGTTTCAGAACTGTTAAACACTGGAACAGGTGCCTCTGGAAGGTCATGGAATATCTTGCCCTTGAGATATTTTTGAAAAGAATAGACCACACTTCCCAAATTGGATGATTTGGGGCTTCATGCACTTTGATAGAAGCTTTCACGTCTATATCTTGAAAGAAACTAGATTAGGACTAAGTGAAGAGATATGTTAGTGAATGGATTTTTAAAAATCTTTAAAATGAAAAGTGCTCTAATTCTTTGGCAATTGTACTTTGGTTAACACCACTATCTGTGACTTGAAATCTGTCTACCCAATCCAAGATTCAAGTCCTGGTAGTCCTGGTATTGGAGAAACTTGGTGGTCCAGTGGATAGAGCACTGGGCCTAGAGTCAGGAAGATATCAGTTCAAATCTGACCTCAGAATTCACTAGCTGTGTGAGCTTGGGAAAGTTATTTGGTCCTAGTTGCCTCAGTTTCCTCATCTATAAAATAAGCTGGAAAAGGAATTGACAAACCATTATAGTACTTTTGCCAAGAAAACTCCAAATGGAGTCACAGAGCAATAGATGCTATTCGTATCCCCATTTTACAGATGAAGAAACAAAGACTTTGGACATTACTGGAAATGACGGAATAACAACAAAAGGTCCTGGAGTGGTAGCAGTATTAGTAGCAAGGGAGAATATTCAGTTATCCAAAGTAACACATCTCTGCCAATGGCAGCAGTGGTACTCTTGCTGACTCTGAGCACCACCAACATAAACTTTTTGCCCCTCTCAGCCAGTAATATGGAGTAGAGAATTAGCTGCCCTCCAGAACTATCTCTGGCTCACACCTCATGCCCCACTCACATCCCTGCCCCATAATAATGATAACAATAGCTACCATTTATGGAGCACCCTAAGATTTACCAAGCATTTTAAGTGTCTTATCTCATTTGGTCATCACAACAGCCCTGTGAGATAGA
The DNA here is from genome assembly GCF_016433145.1 of Gracilinanus agilis. Taxonomy (NCBI): domain Eukaryota; kingdom Metazoa; phylum Chordata; class Mammalia; order Didelphimorphia; family Didelphidae; genus Gracilinanus; species Gracilinanus agilis. Next base: position 116,650,733 of record NC_058134.1, on the reverse strand, counting down.
TGCTATTATTATCCCTATTTTACAGATGAAGAAACTACGACTTTGAGAGTTGAAGCAAATTCCCAGAGATCTCACAGCTAGTAAATGGTGGAGGCAGGATTTGAGTTTGGGTCTTCCTGACTCCGGGTTGAACACTCTGACCTAATGACTGTATTACCTCACTGCCCTGCTGTAAATGGAACCTGAATCAGATGATGGAATGGTACAAAGAGGTTTTGGGGTTCAAACTCTGTCTCTGCTGTTTACTACCCGTGTGGTCTTGGTCAAATCATTCACCTCCCTGAGCCTCGACTTCTTTGTCAGGAAAATGAGGGGGGCTGGACTTTTGATAGCCCCCGAGGAACTTTCTGACTTTAGATAGATGTGTGAGGCTATGAGAAAAAGACTGCTTGGAGAAGAAATTTAATAGCATTTGCACAACTCTCCAGATTAATCCCTCTATTGAGAAGTCAGTGAAGCTGGAGTTTGCCTTTTGGGCAGCCAAGATCTATGGGTGTGTATGTGTGCCAAAAACAAAAAAAAGCACTCAGTGTTTGCTCTGCAAGAGCAGTTGAACACATCCATAAAAGGGATGTCCCTGGTTGTCCAGAGGGATTCCCTTCAAGGATTTCCCTTGTGAGCTAATCCGTTGGATAGCACTGTGGAAGAGCAAGGCCAATTCTGAAGTTTCACCACCTTGTCTCAGGCATAATGTTTACAACCCTTCAGGGAGGTGAGAGTAAAGAAGCTGCTGTGAAGGAACAGGCCTCCTGCCCTAATAAGGCAGCTTGGAAAAAATAGTCCTTCACAATTACCCGTCCTTCAGCAGGCTGCCCCGGTTTGTCTGAGAACGCGTCTTTTTTGACATGTGAATTTTGGGGTTTTTCAAAAGTTGCGTTAACAACTTTTAACAAACTGGACTAAGCCTTAGAGATCGTCTAGCCCACACTCTTCCCTTTTTCAGATGAAAAAACTGAGGTCCAGAGAGATGAAGTTATTAGCTGAGCCAGGACTAGTATCTACAGTCTCTGGATTCCCTCCTAAAGCACGGTGCCGATAGTCCCAAACCTCACAAGGTAGGTTTCAAGGGAGCTGAGAGAGGAGGGTTAAAGGCACCTCTCCTCTTTGCATTGCACTGATGAGTCTCAGTTACCAATCCCATACTAACTTGGAGTTTTTTGTGCCCAACTCTTTGTGGGCACAAAAGAAAATCATTTTGGGATTTTCTTGGCAAAATACTGGAGTGGCTGGTCATTTCTTTCTCCAGCTCATTTTACAGATGAGGAATCTGGGGCAAATAGGGTTAAGTGACTTTGCTCAGGATCACAGAGCTAGTAAACGTCTGAGGCTAGATCTGAACTCACAAAGATTAGTCCTCTTGACTCCAAGCCTAGTGCTCTAGGCACCGGGCCACCCAGCTGCCCCTCATAGTTTAGAGATGTTGAAGTAGAAGGGATCTGAGAGGTCAACTACTCCTTGACTTTACAGATTAAAAACTGAAGATGAGAGAGGGGATATGACTGAGGTATTAAACATCAAAGTGAAACCCATCTGATAGGGACTGCGTACGATAGTAAGTTTATGATCTACCACCACCTAGCCTTCCCAGAGTCTTGCTCAGATCTCTTCTAGTGGGCCCACTTAGAACAGGCTCCTCAGGAAGTTCTTCCCTCTCCAACTTTCCTGCCATTGCTGCCATTTTCCTTTCCCTCTTGAGGGTTCCCTGCCTCCTTACCCATCAGGAGGAAACCTAGAGTCCATATTATATGTATTCCAACCTGTAAATCTTCTCTCCCCTTCCTAATAGGAGTAAGAGCTGAACCAGGATCTTCCATACTTCTCCCCCAGGTCAATGGTGGCCATATAGCTTGGATAAGCAGGGAATCACCAATTATAAACCTTCCAGTAAGATGAAGCATCATCAGACCTCACCACCTGCCTTGACATTCTATCTTCCAGATGATGGTTGTGCATTGTAATTTGGGAAGGCATGAAATTTGTTAAAAAAAAAAAATGTGGGTTCAAGGGAATTCTTTTATGTGCCTTGACTAGTTTGGCACTCCTTTCTCTGATTATTTCTCTGTATGAGTTTTCTTCTTTGGGTATGTATATATGTATGTTTACAGAATATATATTTGGATCACAGCCAAATGGGTGTTATTTGTATGCATGTGTACTCAAAAAAACAACTCCAGGTTATACACACGTGTGCTTATTTCTGTGTGTGTGTAACCTGGGGTTGTTCTTTGAGTAATGTTTGCAGATCAACCTTTGGAAACTATGAGACAGTTAAAGCTGTTCTTGAAATTCACTGTACTTATGTGCCCTTTTCTATGCCCTTCCCAACTTTTTTTGGGGGGAAGGGTTGTAGAAGAGCTAAATCTTAGCAGTGTGATTTAATTGATGTAGAGAACTCCCAGTGTGTAAACTACCTCCAACCATGCAGATGAGCAAGTCATTAGTAAGTCCTATATACTTAGAGAATTGCAATGGTAACTGGAGGCCAAGTGATGTGTCTATGGCCACTCAGTCTACATGGACCAGAGGAAAGAATTGAAATCTGGCCTTCCTGCCTTGGAGGCCCCTTCACTACATCCTACCATATCTTAGTGTCAAAAAAATGGAGTTATTGCCAACTCCTTGGGAAAGGGAATTTTTTTTATCTTAACTTAATCAATGGAGTACTTGGAGTGCTCCACCCTTTTTAACTTAATCAGTCAGGAACAGAAGGATCCTTTTGTTAAAGGTTCACAGCCTCAGAGGACAGGAGGTGGATCCCACAGGTACTGCCCACCTTGGGCAGTGTCAGACAAATTAAGAAACTTTGATCTATTCCTGAGATATGACTGGGAGAGCTGATAGGTGGAGAAAACTGAGCATAAGTGGGAGCCTCTGGGACTCTCTGTCTTTTGGCAGCTCATTCTTTGGGTGGCTTGATCTTTTGGCTGATTGGTCTTTTGCGCTTCAGAATGGTGTGGCTCAGCCTGATTAGCCATTCAATTCTGCCTTGGATTCAGCGTTGGTGGCTCAGGGAGTTTGGCTTCGGTGACCCACTTGGGTTGAGGAGATCCTGGCCAGAGACACTGGCTCTCCAGCTCTTCTCCTGTCTTCGGTGGGAAGGTCTCTTCCAGTCTGGAGGCACTCAGATCCGGACTTAGATTATTTAGCTAGGCAATGTTTTCTAGCTCCTTTCTACATTTCCCCCTTTACTATCTCTACCTTGCTGTAATAAAGCTACTAATGCTATTAACAGCCTCATGACTTAAGAGTTGATTTCTATAAACAGAGACCACAACAATTTTTCATAATTCTTATATTTGTCAAACCCATTTTAATTATCACATCCCCTATATAGCTGAGTTAGGACGACCAGCATTTCCCACTGGAACATCTCTGGCTATTAAAGAATTTACCTTGGCTAGTAAAGTTTGGCTTGTTAAAGAACTTACTCTGAGATAAGGGAATTTTCAATGGACTTACCTCCCACGGGGACTGTCTTTTACTTGTATTTATATGCCCAAAGTTTAGCACCATGCCTAGGACCTAGGAAGCATTTAGTATTTGATTTTATAGTAAATAAATTTAGGATTAAAAATAAGCATTTAGTAAATGGTTATTGACTATTGACTTCTAATACTCCAAATGACAGGAATAATAGGGTTGGGGATGGGTGGCCAGTGAAAGTGTGAGGCTAAGGATGACTTCCCTGGCTGGGTATCTCCATTGCTCTTTCCTCTCACTCACTCCCTACTTCTGCCAGCACAAGTCCAGATGAGGGGTGGGGAGCTGGTCAAATATAAGTTTGCTCAGGGAGTAGGAATATTTTCCCATCTCATGTCCAGGTGAGTTCCAGTTCTTGACCCCAGATTCTGATATGATGTCAGCAAGCTTCCAACTCATCTCACCCTCAGACCTCAGAGTGGTGAGCCTCCCATGTCTGAGCATTCCCCCGTAGTTTGAGAACTGGCCAAATATCCTACTTTCCCTATTCCCCCTGTGCCCACCTCTCAGGCTGCATAGAATTTCAGTGGGACTGCTGGGTAGGATTATTCAAGTTAATCTTCACTATCATCTGCCTCACCTGGTGGAAGAGGGAAGTGGCCAGAGAAAGCTAGTCACTCTTCTGGAACATTAGACAAGTATTGCCCCCCAGAAAAATGTGGAGAGGGAAGAGGAACAGCTCTGGCATGGTCTACAAGTATATAAATGTATGTGAGTGTATATAAGAATGCAGATGCATACATACACATAGAAAGAACCTCCATCCTTTTTTGGGGAACGTTTGGATCATTATCCAAATACATGACAAATATTGTTAGTTTAATGGAGGGAATCAGGGGAATAACCCTGCTCTGCTGGAGCTGAGCCTGTACCCTGGCCTTGTCCACTGGGCTCCGTGCTCAGGGTCCCTTACTATAAGATGTGCAACACTGGGCTTTTCCCATTAAAATGGAATCTATCAGCAACCACTTCCCCCTTCATCTTCCAGGTAACTGTTGCCTCAAACAGATACCTTGTGTTTTCTTATTGAAAATGGGTGGAGACATGGCTTCTTATTGAATCATAAAATATTATTTTTGTCAGAAGGCAGCTGTTTTCAGAAGTCACCAGTTGCTCATAGGACCTCAAGTCCAACTGACTCATTCTACAAATGAGGAAACTGAGGCAGATAAATGTTAAGTTACTTTCCCAGAGTCTCATAGCTAGTAAGTTTCTGAGGCAGAATATGAACCAAAATTTTGCTTGATTCTAGGGCAGCTGGTTAGTGGATAGAGTCAGGAATACTCAGCTTTCTGAGGTCAGTTGTGGCCTCAGACACTTCCCAGCTGTGTGACCCTGAGCAAATCACTTAAGCCTATTGACCTCAGTTTCCACATTTGTAAAATGAGCTAGAGAAAGAAATGGCAAACAACTCTTTGCTAAGAAAACCTTAAATAGGTTCACAAAAAGTCATATATGACTGAACAACAACTTGCTCAACTCCCAAAGAAATATCCTCACCACTATGCCATGTGGTTATCACGAGACAATGTGGGGGTGTGGGGGGTGCCTCTATCACCAGGGCAGATCTCAAGAAATGGCTACAAGTATTCACATCTCTGGGGCATTTGTCCCATTGTGCTCAGGTCCTCAAATAAAGGCAGCTGTCCTGAATGTACCATTCCTTCATTATCTGATGTCTCTTTCTCCTCCTTTCATCTCCCCAAAGCACGGTATCACCCTTACTAGCTGGGACTCACAATTCTAGTTTCCAGGACACACACACACACACATCCTTAGTAAGCAGTGTAACTTACTTGACAATAAGAGGCAAGGAAGTGACTGCTACCAAGGAGACACTGGCCAGAGCCAAATTAGTAAGGGCCCTGCAGGAAGTCTTGCTTAGGAAAGAGGAAAAAGAGAGGAAAAAGATGGAGGAAATGGAGAGGGAGAGGGAGAAGGAGAAAGGAGAGGGAGAAAGAAGCGAAGGGAGAAGGAGAAGCCAGCAGCCATTTGATACTTTCCTATTTGAATTTATTCTTGTTCTTAATTAGAGGCTAATTTCCATTGTTTCTATCTCTTTTAGTTTTGTCAGTTTTGGACTGAATGCCTTATCCTACTTATTATCACTCTATCTGCTACCCTCAGTGGCATATAGATTCCTCCTTCCTTGGAGTCCAGCTTTTGGGTGCATTGATGCCATTTCCCTGCTTCAGAGGAGTTGGGGCTTCCTTTTCCCACAAAAATGACTTTTTTGCTTCTGCTAAATTCTACATTTAGGATACTGATAGGAATGGGGGCTCAGGAATACATTCTCAAGGACTGCCATGCAATAACCATTCCTCTTTAGGGCTTCCAAGTGACTGATTCCGTTTTTGTTGTTTCTCAGGTGAGAGAAACCTCAGAATCATGATTCAGGTTCTATTTAATTCAAATTATTTCAACTCAATTTAGTTTTATACTAAGTTGGTATGGAGGCTGCTTTGTGCCAGGCACTGTACAAAGATAAAAACAAAAGAATCCCTGCCCTCGAGATGTTTCCACTCTAGAGGGGAGAAATGTATCTCCAGAGAAGTACTTCTTACCCATTTGCGAGCCAGGCAGACTGCTCTCCTGCCAGCATTCTCTTTCTCTTCAGCCTCCTCCCACCACAACCTTAAACTCTTCTGGAACCACCCTGGTATCTAAAAGGTGAGTTTTTGTTTTACATTGCTTGGAACGATTTCTCAGCCATTCCTAAGCCTCCCTCTCCCTCCTTTTCTAGCTCTCCTTTTTGTGGGATCTTTCTATGTTAGAATATAAACTTCTTGGAGGCAGGGACTGCTGTTCTGCTTTCTCATTCTTGCATGCTCAGTGCTTTGCACAATGCCTGGCACATAATCAGTACTTAATAAATTATTTTTATTCCATTTCCAAGGAAATACAAATTGGTGTTGTTTTCTCTTCTTCTTCTCCTTCTCTTTCTTCTTCTTTTTTCAAATGGAGGGAAAAAACTTAACTTGGAGAATCAGGAAAAGCCTCATATAACAGATGGCATCTGACCTGTGCCTGGAAGGGAGGTAGGGATTCCAGGAGGGTGGAGGTAAGGAAAGAACATTCCAGGCAAGGAGGACAGACTGTACAAAGGCCAGAGGCAGAAGATAGAATGTCACGTATGAGGAATGGCAAGGAGGATGATTTGGCTGGGAACATAGAACGTGAGGGGGAGTAATGGGAAACCAGTGAAGAAAGAAAGGTTGGAGGCAGATCGAGAAGGACTTTAGATGCCAAGATGAGGTGTTTCTATTATATCCTCGAGGTAATAGGAACTTCTAAAACTCCTTGAACTGGGGAGTGACATGGTCAGATCTGTGCTTCAGGAATTTAAATTTGGCAGCTGTGCCAAGGGAGGATGGATTGGAGAGGGGAGAGACTGGAGTCTGGGAATCCAAGTAAAAAGCTATCACCATTCATTCATTCATTCAACAACTATTTATTGAGCACTTGACATTCTATTCAGTTTAATTAAAAAAAACATTCATCAGACTCATGTTGTATACCGTATATTATAGAGAGCCTACCTTAGAGCCAGGAGAATCTTGATTCAAGCCCCATCATTGATGCATACTAGTTGTGTGGCTGCAGGCAAAAGTCATTTAACATTCAGTGAGTTAGGCTTGGGGTGTCAAACTCATAAAGAAATTGGGGGTCACTGAGCTATCCATAGAGAAGACCACATCGTAATATCAGCAAACATTTGTATGGTGTTTACTATGTGTCTGAACTACTAAGTGTATTACAATTATTCATTCAGTTGGATCTGACTCTTAGTGACTCTGTTTGAGGTCTTCTTGGCAGAGACATTGGAGTGGTTTGCCTTTTCCTTCACCAGCTCATTTGACAAATAAGGGAAACTGAGGTAAACAGGGTTAAGTGACTTGCTCAGGATCTCACAACTAGTAAGTGTCTGAGGTCAGATTTGGATTCAGGAAGTTGAGTTTTCCTGATTTCAGGCTAGGCACTTTATCCACTGTATCACCCAGATGCCCAGTTGCTTTACAACTATTATCTCATTTGATCTTCACAATGACCCTGGGAGGGTGATGCTATTATTATCCCCATTTTACAGAGTGGGGAACTGAGGCAAATGGAGACTCCTCCAGGATCACCCAAGACACAACTAGTAAGTGTCTGAGCCTGGATTTGAACTCAGATTTTCCTGACTCCAGGTCTTTGCCACCTATCTGCCCCATGGTATTGTACTGTATTGTATTGTATTGTATTGTATTGTATTGTATTGTATTGTATTGTATTGTATTGTATTGTATTGTATTGTAGTATAGTGTAGTGTAGTGTAGTGTGGTGTAGTGTATCATATTGATCTGTATTATATTATATTATATTTTGTATTATATTATGTTATATTTTGTATTATGTTATATTTATTATATTCTATTGTATTCTATTTTATGTTATGTTATACTGCTATGTTATATGATATGACATGATGTTATGGTATCATGTCATATCATATCATGCATCTTTATATTTTTATTTATTTGTTAACTATTTTCCAGTTATATTTTAATGTGGTTCAAGTCATACTCAGCAGTGTTGAAGGTCACATACAGCTGCTCTAGGCAATTCTCTAAGATCCCAGTCTTTGGGGAAAATGGGAGTTTCCTCATGTGGGAGTTCTCCATGCCAATTAGGTCACAAATCTAATTTCTATTCCTCTCCTGTGTATGAGGCCCCAGGCATTTGTGTAGATAGAATCCACTCCCCAGGCTCATCCTCTCCAAACTCATCCTACCCTGCATCCCATTTTGCATGCATACATTGCATGATGGAGGGGGACAGTAAAAAAAAGGTGTGCTGCTGGAAGTAGAGGTCTCTCTCTCAGTTGATGTTTTGGTGGAACACAGTCTTGAGCAGAAGCTCTGGTGCCTGCTGTGCACTCAAGGACTTTTGTGGACTTGGGCATCTTTGTGGGCTTCAGATTTAGGCTTCCTGATTCAGCTTAGGGTATTTTAGTTAGGTGATATTTTCTGTTTCCTTCCTACATTTCCCTCTTTTTACTTTATCTCCATTTTGATTAAAACTTAATTAAGAGTTGCTAACAGACTTGTGACTTAAGAGTTAATTTTATAAATGGTGACCACAACAAATTTTCTTTTAATTAACATTACATTTAATATTTTACTTTCATTATTACAGATTCAAAGATAACTATAATATAGACCCTCTTTTGGGTGTGTGAAAAGATATGTATGCTGATAATGATATTACCAGGGGAGAAAGGAGATAGGTAAAAAGAGAAATGGATGGCAAAATGCTAAAATAAACTTGACACGAGAGAGCTCCCTTTCTCCTGGGAGAGAAGAGAAAGGAGTTTTTTAAGAATAGGGATTGTCTTGCCTTTTTATTTGTACCTCCAACACTTAGTATAGTACTTTATAGCAGTAAATGCTTTAAATCAGTGGTTCTCAAACTTTTTCGGCCTACCGCCGCCTTTCCAGAAAAAAAATTACTTAGAGCCCCTGGAAATTAATTTTTTTAAATGTTAATAGCAATTAATAGGAAAGATAAATGCACCTGTGGCCATCACTGCCCACCTGGATCATGGTAGCGTCCACTTTGGGAATCACTGCTTTAAATAAATGCTCATTCATTCAAGTAGTGCCTAAACTGAGTCTTTTTTTAAACCTGTACCTTCCATCTTAGCATCAGTACTATGTATTGGTTCCAAGAAAGAAGAGTAGTAAAGGCTAGGCAATGAGGGGGGTAAGAGACTTCCCCAGAGTCCCACAGTAGGAAGTATCAGAGGTCAAATTTGAACCCAGGACTTTTTGTCTCCAGGCCTGGCTCTTAATCCATCTGGCCACCTAGCTTCCCTTTAAACTGAGTTTTAAAGGAAGAGAGGGGTTCCACAAATGGAGATGAGGGGTAGTTGGGGAGGAGGTAATCCATTCCTGCTATGAGAGAGGACCTAAATAAATATGGAACAGTGTATAGAAAGCATGGAGCCAGCAAAGAGCAGGATGAGAAAAGGAAATAGAGAATGCAGTTTGACTGAAGAAGAGTTTGGGGAATAGACTATGATCACTCTGGAGAGAGAGGTTAGAATAAGATACTAGAGGGCTTTGAATGTCAAGATAAGGAATTGGCTTTTATTTGGTGGTCTGTGGGGAACCACCATGAAAGCACCATCAACACGTCTAGCCAATTCTTCCCAAAGTACCATGCATCTACTCCATCCTTTCCAATCCCATCCACAACCATCCTAGGAGCACAGGAATATAGGATCTCAAAGTACCAAGTACCTTCGAGATTAACAAGCTGAACCCTCTTATTTGACAGAATAGGAAACTCAGAAAGCTTGATGTGCCCAAGAACCAGAGTTGGGATTTGAACTTCCAATGACGCTTTTCTTATATCACTATAGTAGTACTGTGGTAACTTTCCTAAATGATTTTACTACCATGCCTATTCTTCCATCACTTTAATCTATACTGCCTTTTGCTGACAGATTATTTTATTAATTTTGATCACCTCATACCACCATCCCTTGCTTAAAAATCTTTTCTAGTTCCCCACTTTGCAGAGAATATAACCGCATCTCCTTAGCCTGACCCTCACTACTTTCTACAATTCAACCCTAACCCTTACCTCCCATTAATCCTCTGCTCCAGGCCTACTTTCTGAATATACCATGGGCATTTCCACCTTATATCCTTTGGATCCAGTTACTTTCATTAGATGTGGTATGCCTTGAGGAATTAAACCACATCTTGTGTCCATCCATGTTCCTCTCATCCTTCAAAAATCAGCTTTAAAAGATGTTCCAGATATTTGCGTGAAGAAGTTATTCGTTTTCTTTTGAAAGCTATGCTAACCTCAGAAAAAGGCAAAAATTAGGGGGAGTACAAGCATGCCACAGAAAAGGAAACCTCTCTCTTTCCCAGAAAGGGTTTATGTGTGATCTCGAGGCAATGAGCATTCTAAGGGATTGGTCTAGTTTGAAAGAGACAAAATATCTCCCACCATTCCAGATGGATCCTTAAAGAAAGGAACTGATTAAATACCAATAATTATTGATAGAAAAAGAAAGATTTTAACATGTTAGTTCCTAAAGAGATGCTGGTTAGAACAGGATTCATAAGGAAAACTAGAACATAAAAATGGATTTCACTGTATATATGTACATTATTGATACAGCAGGCATGACAATGCTTCCTCCAATTCAGTAGAGGACAGGGAGATGGGCTTGGCTACCCATGCCCCCTATTCTGGTTAGAGAATATCCGAGAAGGTATTTGGGATTGACTGTCTTCCTTCCAATATCCAGTTCTAAGGATCAAGAGGGTCTGTGGCTTGAGGGTGAAAGACGGAGATCACCGGGAGGGTGGCCTAGGTCAAGGGGTCTCAGAAAAGTGAGCTTGAAGAATTTTAGTGCTGATCTTGTGGGCGCTATCCTGAGCAGTTTGCAGATTAGAGGAGAGGTATAAGGGTGGGAAAATCCCTGATTCCAACCCACTTAAGAACTCTGGTAGCGTTTCCCTCCCTGCCTCTGAAGGAGACATCCCCTCTAGGTGTGGCTTTGCACTGGGTAGCAGAAAGTAGAAGATAACAGGGATGAGCACCAAGCTGAGCAAGCACACTGGGGTACTGGGTACCAGCTGTCTGGAGCTAAGGTGAGTCCACGGCTGTTTTGGAATGGACACAATAGGTAGAAAAAAGCCCATCAAAGCATTGCTCAGAAGAGGTATGCAGTGAGAACTCTCATCAATTGGAGTTGCTTAGAAGATTGTTCACTAGCTGGTGTGGTCATTTTCTAGGGGCTCTGGTACCAGGCCATTTGCTTTCCTTGACATAATGAAACTGCTTATTTTTTAAACCTCATGAGCATGTGTACTTTTCCTTTTTTTGGTAAAGATATTTTATTTTTGCCTATTACATGTAATAAATTCCCACATTAGTTTCCCAAAATTAAAGGATCCAAATTGTCTCCCTCTCTCCCTCCCATCCCTTTCCCTTCCTGGAGCTGGCAAGCAATTCAATCTGGGTTATACACATATTTTCAGAGCATTGATAGATATTTAAATATATTTTTAAATATTTAAATCATTAAATTATTAATTAAAATAATAAATTATTTTATCAGTAATTAAATCATCAACTGAAATAAAATAAATCATTATTTTATTAGTAATTAAATGGTTGAGAAAATAAAATAAATCAT
>NC_058134.1:116586882-116634593 GCF_016433145.1 Gracilinanus agilis | reverse complement strand
ATAAAATGAAATGGAGAAGGAAATGGCAAACCATTCTAATATCTTTGCCAAGAAAACTCCAAATGAGGTCACAATGGGTTGGACTGAAAACTACTCAATGATAGCATATTGGTACTAAGTAGTGATAGATAGCCTTCAATCAATCAAGCATCAACTTAATTAATCAATTTATTCTCTTTTAATTAATTATACATTTTATATATCATATATTATGACATTATTACATATTTATAAGATGCATATCATATATTTTATATATTTTTATATTATATATACTTATCTTTGTATATGATATAATTTATATTATAATTATGTAATTATGTCTAAATATGTAATTATATGTGTTATTAGAATCATAGATATAATCTATCATTTTAACTATATAAGAAATTCTATATAATAATCACATATAATTATTAGATATAATATATAATAAACTAATGGAATTAATTTTTTAAGTACCTACTATGTAAATGCACCATGAATACAAAGACAAAATGATAACAGCCTTATCCTAAGGAACTTTTCCTGAGTATAGGAGACAACAAACATATACCCTCTAGGTCAGTGATGGCAAACTTATGGCATGGGTGCCAAAGATGGCACGCAGAGCACTCTCTATGGGCACACATGTTGCCTACCCCCCCCCCCCAGTTCATCACTAGAAAGGCAGAGGGACATGGGCAGAGCTGCTCCTTCCCCTCTCTCCACTGTGTCTGATAACATGTTTTCATATCACCTGCCCCTCCACCCAGCAGCCCAATGGGAATGCTTTCTCTCTTCCCCTGTGTGGGGTTAGGGGGAGGCATGCCCAGCATTCAGTGGAGGGCCAGGCAAGCATATGGTCTCTGGAAGTAGGGCACAGCCCTGGGTCTCTAAAAGGTTCACCATCATTGCTCTAGGTTCTACATCAATCTTTCTGCCCTTTCCCTTTACTCCCATCTCCCATTTTCTCCTTTTTCCTAGTCCTTCCCTCTAAGTCTCAAGCTGCATAGGAAATTCAGAGTTTTGAGCTGAGTTGAATTAACATTTTTCCAAACTATAATTTAGTATCAAAAGAGAAACAATATAGTAAAGGAATTAGGATTTATCTAATAACAGAACACAAACTTTAGGTAAAAATAGCCAATGGGAAAATTTTTAAAAAACCCAAAATTTATTAGTTAAAAGATTTCCATCAATAGTGTTTTTGAACAAGCATTAGTTAAGTCAGGAATTGGCTAGTGTCCAATGCTAAGTCGATACTAAAGCTATTAAAATATGAGTGTTTACCTTGTATTTTTCCAACTCTGTCCAACTCTCTCGTATATACAGAATCCTGTTAGAATGCCCAAAGCAGCCATATTGCAAACATTTACATTCCCCATATAAAATGATGTGTTATGTACATCTTCAGATTGGTACAGATTTATAAATATGTACAAATAAACAATGTAGTGTCATTAACAAACTATTTGACCGGTATTGCAATGAAAGCATCGTACGCACATACAACTTCAATGAAAAATAATTCTTGAAACCCTCAGGACAATTAGCAGAACCATTCATTTGTGTTTAAAAAATTGTACAGAAAAAGGGTGTGTTTGGGAGCCCTCAGTGGGCTGCCAATAATACAGTAATTTTTAATAATAAAAAAGAAACGTAAAGTAAATCAGACATGTGTCCTGATCAATGCTTTGCCGAATAGCCATCTTGAACTCAAACCTGATATATGTCTTCTCATACATATCAAGCTGTCTTGTTTTCTAATAGTTTTTTTCCATTCCTACAGTTTTTCTCCTTTTTCCCATTCCCTGAAAATGTCCATTTCAAGAATGTTTATAAATTTTAAAAAGTTTTAAATGTTAAATTGTTTTAGACATAGTTTTATATGTTTAATAGGGTTTGGCAGAGAATAAGTGAAGCTGATCTCAACTCAAGGCTGTTTCACCCTCAACTTGGAGATCTTTTCAAAGGACAAGAAAACAATCTTACCAACTCCATCTGCTTTCAGCTGATCAGAAGAGAGTTTAAATCTATTAGATCCTGCCTCTCCACCCTTTTCTGACTCTCCCTCCCTCAGCTTTAGCTTCAATATTCTTGAGCAACTGGTCTGTTCAACTTCCTGGGTTCTGATAATGTTGGATTTTCTTTTTAATAAAACGCTTGCTTCTTTTCTTAGGATTGATTAGGAGTTGAGGTAATTGGGGTTAAGTGACTTGTCCAAAGTCATATAGCTAGGACATATAAAAGGTCAGACTCAAACGTAGGTCCTCCCAATTTCAGACCTGGTACTCTATCCACTGTGCTTTCCAGCTGCCCCATCATCTTCATCCCTTGACTTTCAAACATTGCGAACCTTCATACCTGAGTTTCTTCAATTCAAGAAGACTTTCTGTACCTTTTTTCCTCTTCCCTGTAAAATGATCTATGTCTTATTATTTCTAATCTACATACAATGACTAAAATGACTAATATACTAATATAATTGGCTTCTTTAGTTTAGTTTAATAGGCTTACTAACAACATTTTCTTTAGAACTCTTAAATATAAAACTTATTGCTATAAAAGACAGAATCCCTTTTTAATAAAATAGAGAATTAACTGGCTCCTTACAAGGAAGTAGTACATTTTAAGGGAAGAGAGGGTCTGGGAAACTGAGGCACAGAGAAAGTGCCTGGTCCAAGGTCCAAGGCTGAGCTGGACCCAGCTCTAACTGGTTCTTCAGCCATTATTAAATTTTCAGTGTATTTATTCCTCAGAAATCATCAGTCATACATATATCAAGTCATGATGTAGTGTTTTCTTTCTTGTCTAGTCTGAAAAAAGTGTTGATAATGCAGAATTAACCCCAAAGTGCCTGCACATATATTTCCCATCACACCTGCCTGATAAACATTTATCAGCAGAGCACTACATTGCTCCATAAACACAGTAGAGGGCTCAGGGGATGAATTATCAGTAGATGTGAGGCTGATTAACTGAAGACTAACAATAATCATGATGACGATAAGAAGAACAGTAAATAATTGGCACATACTGCACTTTAAAGTTCACAAAATCCTTTTTACACCCATTATCTCATTTGAGACACAACATTCCTGCAAGTTCTGAAAGGCAGTAGTAATAGTAGTGTTAATGGTAGGACTTGAACTTGGGTAACTCTAACACTAGTGTTCTTTTCACTTCGTCACACAAACAGAAGAAAAATAAAAAGTTCTCACATCTTGCTAAATAAATAACTTAAAGGAAATAGATGATTTCTGACAAAAATATAAAAAATGTGTAAAATACCAAAACAAGAAATGGTGATCTTAAGAAACTCATTCTCAGAAAGGGAAATGAATTGCCCTTTAAAAACCACAACACAACCACTCCTGTTCCATTTAGAATTATAAGTGAATTTGTTTATAAAATGTTTAAAGAACAATACCCATGCTACTTACAAACTCATCCTGAGTCTCTTGTTGAGGTTGTTACATCAATCAGTCAACATGCATTTATTAAGCATGGCACAAGGCACCTGGAACATAAGGACAAAAATGAAGGCGTTCTTGCCCTTAAGGAGCTTATAGTATAGGCCAGTGGTTCCCAAACTTTTTTGGCCTACCGCCCACTTTCCAGAAAAAATATTACTTAGCACCCCCTGTCACATACTATCACCACCCCCTTACAGTTATTCACCGCACTACCTGGATCGCTGCAGCACCCACCAGGGGGCAGTAGCGCCCACTTTGGGAATCACTGGTATAGAAGGACAGAAGTTCTTAACCTTTATTTGGCTGGTTGGTGAAGACTTAGGGACCTTATTCTGAAGAAGAGGACATCCTCAGAATAGTGTGCTTTTTTTAAATGGAAAGAATAAAACACAGAGTATAACAAAAAAAAAAAAGCCAATTATATTGAAATGCAATCAACATATACTTTTTTAAAAGTTCTGAGACTGGGGGCAGCTGGGTAGCTCAGTGGATTGAGAGCCAGGCCTAGAGACGGGAGGTCCTAGGTTCAAATCCGGCCTCCGACACTTCCCAGCTGTGTGACCCTGGGCAAGTCACTTGACCCCCATTGCCTACCCTTACCACTCTTCCACCTATAAGTCAATACACATAAGTTAAGGGTTTAAAATTAAAAAAAAAAAAAAAAAGTTCTGAGACTCCAGGTGAAGAACTCATGATGTAGGGAAAATACTACATTGATATATAAGTAGATGTAAACTATATACAATATAAGGGAATTTGGGAGAAAGAACACTAGGAACTGGAGAAATCAAGAAAGGACTCATGAAGGAGATGGTTTGAGTTGAGCTTCAAAGGGGATTCCAAGAGGTGGAGGTGAGAAGGGAAAGTATTTCAGGAAGAAGGCAGTATGGACAAAGACACAGAAATAGGTGATGTCATGTAAGTTATGGGCAACTTAAAAAAAAAAAAAGGCCAGTTTGTCTGGACCAGAGTGTGTGGAGTCATGAATAATAAGGCTGAAAAGAGAAGTTAAAGCCAGGCTGTGAGGGCTTGAAATGTCAAGCATATTAACTAGAGGTTATAGTGACCTGAGTAATTATGGGAAGGCTCTGTAAAGTTTTAGATCTGATACAATTCATAATATGCCATCTGCTAATAGGAGAATCTGGAGGACTTCACTGATTCCTAGTCTACAGGTAATTCTTTGATTTGATGTTTTTTAGACATCCTCCCTGACAGCGTCAAACACTTTTGGTGACCTCCTTATCATATGCCTCGGTTGCTCCATTTTAATCAGATTTGGAGTTTTTAAAACATCCTCCATGATAGCGGCAAACACTTTTGATGTTTTATGCCTTGCTTGTCCTGTTTAATTCCTGCCTTTTCATCTCTTTAAATATGTGACAACTGGAACAGAGGAGAAAATGTTCATTCCATTACAGTAGAAAGAATGCTAACTTTGTAGTTATTAGGGATTTCAGTTCAAACCTACTCTCCCCCATACCATCTCCAATACTTGTTGGCATGTGAGCATAAATGAGTTTTTTGAGATGAAGAGGGAGTGCATTCTAGACATGGAGGATAACCAGGGCAAAGTCATAGAGATGAGAGATGGAGTGTTATATGTGCTTATGGATCAGAGATGAAGAGTAAGATGTTCTGTCAATAATCAAAATGGTCTTTTGCCTATGATAAGAGCTTAATTAACATTGGCCAAAATTAATTGAGAAATCAGAGTGAAACCAATGAGTACAGTGGTACCTTGACATATGAGTTTAATTCATTCCATGGTCAAGCTCTTAACTCAATTTGCTCCTGGGTCAAATAGAATTTCCCTATTTAAATGAATGGAAATACAATGAATCTCTTCCAGCCCCCCCAAAAGCCACATGAATTTTTTCTTCTGTATGCTTTTAAATACAAAAATGTACTTTATAAATAACAAATAAATATAGTTATAGATAATAAGAAAGATATAAAGAAATAAACTTGCTTATTATGAAATGTTATTTACCTTCAAAGTCAGGCAAAGATGCTGGTGGAGAAGGTTTTCATTTTGTGTGCTACTGCTTAACATAACTTACTCTCTACATACTATCACTACATTTAAATGCGAAATTGACCTTATACTTTACTTTCGATATGTAACTTTATTGCTAAACTTAGTTGCTTTTTTAAAACTTTACTTAATTATCATCATTTTCTTCATTGAATTTTGGCTGTTTTGCCACACTTTCCTCGATTTCATGTAGAGGTCGTTTTTCACCAAAAACCTTTCCATGGAAGTTTGTTTCTGCCTCCCTTTCCGAATGTTTTGATAATGTGTGAAACACGTGTCATACAGCTCCAAGACACAACCTGTTGCAACTTTTTCTGGGTGTGTCTTTTCAATAAACTATTTATTTTTTTCCCCAAATCCTCAACATTACTTTAAATCTCGCTTGCACTGATTACCTCATCCACCTCAGGCTCCTCCCACGGGCGGAAGCTCGTGATTCAAATAAATCCTGATCCTGACTGCTCATATCTCAAATTGCTCATGACTTAAGGTGCTCGTGCATCAAGTGCCACTGTATTTACAAAGGAAAGTCAAGTAAAACAATGCGAGATGAAATAAAAGCAAAAATAGGGAGAAGCACAGAATAAATGTGGGGTGTCTGAGCAGGAACTTTTTTGGGGACATCGTAGAGGGAATTCTAGTGGGAAATGAGTTGGATTGTTAAGTCATGGAGAGGGAGGAGAAAAAAGAAGAGAAGAAATAAAGGAGGTGACCTCTTATAGTATAAAAGAAGAACAAAGAGTAATGAGAAGATGCAGATCAAAGCCAAGATATTTATTCATTTGATACAACAACAAGGGGAGAAGGAAGGCAGTATTGAGAATGTTGGCAGGTGGGAAGAGAGGAAGAAGTAGATTAGTCCTTTAGAGGAGGTGCTTTGTACTCCCTCCCTTCTCCCTTTGGAGAGGTATATCGTATATGTATATGGTATATAGAGGTAGCAGCTCTGAAACCAGAGGACCTGAGTTCAAATTCCACTTCTAATATTCCTTATGTAACTTGGGCAAGTCATTTAACTTTCCTATGTCTCCATTTTGCTTTTTGGACACTACATCTCCTAACTCAGGGTATTTTTACTGGCTACATGAAATGCTTTCCATACTTATCTTTACTGCCTGACTTCACTGGCTTCTTTCTAGTGCCTCAGAAAATTCCACCTTCTAGAGAAGCTTTTCCAGAGATCCCTTAATTCAGGTGCCTTCCCTCTGCTGATTATCTGCAACTTATCCTGCATAGAGCTTCTTTGTACATATTATCTTCTTCATTAGACTAGGAGCTACTTAAGGGAAGGGTCTACCTTTGCTTTTCTTTGTAACCTCCTAGACCTAGGCACTTAGCCTATAGGTGCTTAGTAAATGTTTATTGACTGAGTTTCCTTATCTGTAAAATAAGAAAAGTGGACTAGATGATCTCTGAGGTTCCTCCAAGGCCAGCTCTATAATCCCATGAGCCTACTTGGGGTGAATGAACCTCAGTTTGTGAAACAGTAACACATAGTCCTTTTTGTTGCTCATGGTTTTTAGTTTAGCCAGCTTTTAAGAAGAGTGTTCAAATCTACTTGTGAGAAAAAGATTTCATGTTGGGTTGCTTTGAAGCTTTGGGGGCATATATGTTTTCCAGCTCTTTCCCAGAAAACCAGGAGGACAAAATTATTGCTGTGAGAGAAGCTGGCAAGAGGCAAGAGGCCAGCAACCTTTGGTCCTATCTTAGCCCCTTTCTACAGAAGCATCTTAGAGGTTTGCTGCCATAAACTGTGGTTTGTTTGTACCCCAGAGAGGAGGAGATGGGAAGGGAAATGTAAGTGGAAAAATGAAAAACAAAGAATTCTTGAAAGCCTGATAAGCTGCTCAACTATGCACCAAAACATAAATATTTGGTCAAATTAGCTGAACCAAATAGTTCATATTTCCAAAGTAGAGCTGAAACATTTTTTATTTTTTATTTTTTTTGCTTTGAAGCTGTTCAGCTCTGTGAAATTCCTTAAAGAATGTAGGAAGGGGAAAGTTGAATTTCGCTTTCTCCAGATCTTCCTAAATGTTTTATTTCTGTTCTTTGATGTCTGATAAAAGTGATTTTTTTCTGTCTTGCTTCTAAATGGAGGTGTCCTGTGTGCACTGCAACCGAATCACTGTCTGGTCAATGAGACAAGAGTACAATGGAGTAGAAAATGCCAGCTTGGTACTAGCAGAATTACAAAAGCTGCTAAAGTTTTTGCTTTTCTCAAGTCCATGAGGACTTTAGGGGCACTTCCTGCTCACAAAGTTTTCTTGAGTTATCTCTTCCCTGGTCACTTTCCTAAATTAAGTCTCAGTGGTTAGCGAATTTAGGACATGTATCTATTTGATACCAAGAGATACTGGGAAGAGATGACTCACTCCTCTGGGCAGAAGTCCCTCCTCTGGGAAAATGAGCTTTTTTTCTACATGATCCCTAAGCCACTGGCCAATTCAATTAACCTCTGAGTCGTATAATTCTATGAATTCTTATATAATTCAATAATTCTGCGAAAACATCAACCAGACCAGTTTGACTTAATGTAAGCCAAAAATAGTACCTATAAAGCTTTGTTGTAGGAACCTAAGTCTAACAGTTAGTGGTGGCCTCCCCTTGGATTTTCCTCAATAGGAATGGTAGTGGGGAAAGCATCACATGGGAAAGAGAACTGTGGGAAGATGGCACATAGAGGTTAATCAACTTGCCCAAGGTCCATTGCTAGGAAGTATCTGAGGCTGGATTTGAACTCTAGTCTTCCAGACTCCAGGCCTGGTACTTTGTTTGTTTGTTTGTTTGTTTGTTTTTTAAACCCTTTACCTTCCATCTTGGGGTCAATACTGTATAGTGCAGGGGTCGGCAACATATGGCTCTCAAGCCATATCTGGCTCTTTTGAGGGCCAGATGTGGCTCTTTCTGCAGGAGCCATAAAGTCAAATTTTTTTCAGGCGCTGTTATAGGAGTGCACCGTAAGCACTGTATGGCTCTCATGAAATTACATTAAAAAAATGTGGCCTTTATGGCTCTCACGGCCAAAAAGGTTGCGGACCCCTGGTATAGTGGCTCCAAGGCAGAAGGGCTAAGACAATGGGGGTTAAGTGACTTGTCCAGGGTCACACAGCTAAGAAGTGTCTGAGGCCAAATTTGAACCCAGGACCTCCCATCTCTAGGTCTGGCTCTCAATCCATTGAGCCACCTACCTGGGTTCCCCGCAGGTCTGGTACTCTTAACCACTGAGCCACATCTGCTTCCATAATGAAGCTATTCTGAGTTATATAAATATAGAAAGATGCTATCTGCCTCCAGAAGAAGAGCGATCTATAGATGTATGTATTGTATGTTTTCACACGTGTGAGTGAAATGTTGGCTTTTTCTAGTGCAGAGTTGGGAGAAAGTGAGGGAACAACTTGAAACTCAAAATACAACAAAAAATAAATTAAATATACTTAAAAAAAGAAATTTAAAAAAAAGAAGGGATGGGGCCTCCATTGATGATTCCTGGGTTAATTTCACTATTCACATCTCTCTCCTCCCTTGGTCCTTTCTTAGCACATGGCCAAGTGGAGGAGGGAAGGGGATCTGGAATGGAGAGGAGAATAAGATCTCAGACTAGATAGATCATGGGTGGCTGATGGAGATGTGTCAAAATGGAAGGGTTTGTTTATTGCATTTTTGTCTATTTTTAAAAAGAAATACATGGGAAGAAGAAGTAGGAGAGAATATGGGGTTATAAATTCACAGAATCACCAATTAAAGAATTGGAAGGGATCTTAGAGGTCATTAAGCCTAATTCTCCATTTTACAGATGGGACAACTGAGGCTGAATGAAATTCTTTTTTTCAAAAAAGTCATTATTAGCAAGGAAAAGAAGAGATAAAAAGAAAACAATAAGGGAGTGATAGAAACCCAGGACGGAGATGGGTGGCTCAGGCCAAAGAAAACGAATAAGGAATTGAGTGCCCTTAACCATGAAAGAAATTAGTTTGAGCTTTTCTGTGGTCATAGTCCATGGAAATTTCAGCCCAAGTGATGAAAGTGATCTTTAAGACAGTCTTTTTTTTTTTTCTAAAACTCTTACCATGTGTCTTAGAATTGATATGAAGTATCAGTTCCAAGGCAGAAGAGTGATAAGGACTAGGCAGTTGGGGATTAAGTGACTTGCTCAGGGTCACAAAGCTAGGACTTGTCTGAAGCCAAATTTGAACCTAAGACTTCTCGTCTCCAGGCCTGACTCTCTATCCATGGGGCCACTTAGCTATCCCAAGACAGTTTGCTTTAATTTTTTTTAAACCCTTACCTTCCGTCTTGGAGTCAATACTGTGTATTGGCTCAAACGCAGAAGAGCGGTAAGGGCTAGGCAATGGGGGTCAAATGACTTGCCCAGGATCACACAGCTGGGAAGTGTCTGAGGTCAGATTTGAATCTAGGACTCCCGTCTCTAGGCCTGGCTCTCAATCCACTGAGCTACTCAGCTACCCCCTTTAATTTTTTTTTTAATTTTGCTATCTGTTTTTTATTTTATTTTAATTTTTAATTTTTATTGTTTAATAATAATTTTTATTTTTTTAAGAAAAGTTATCATGGTTACATGATTCATGTTCTTACTTTCCCCTTCACCCCGCCACCTCTTCTCCCCGCCCCCCATAGCCTATGCGCATTTCCCCTGTTTTTAACATGTGTCATCAATCAAGACTTATTTCCAAATTGTTGATAGTTGCATTGGTGTGGTAGTTTCGAGTCTACATCCCCAATCATGTCCGCCTCAACCCATGTGTTCAAGCAGTTGCTTTTCTTCTATGTTTCCTCTCCTGCAGTTCTTCCTCTGAATGTGAGTAGCCTTCTTTTCCATAAGTCCATCATAATTATCCTGGGTCATTGCATTGCTGCTAGTACAGAAGTCCATTACATTCGATTTTACCACAGTGTATTGGTCTCTGTGTACAATGTTCTTTTGGGTCAGCTCCTTTCACTCTGCATCAATTCCTTGGAGGTCTTTCCAGTTCACATGGAATTCCTCCACTTTATTATTCCTTTTAGCGTAATAATATTCCATCACCAGTATATACCACAGTTTATTCAGCCATTCCCCAATAGAAGGGCATACCCTCATTTTCCAGTTTTTTTGCCACCACAAAAAGTGCAGCTATAAATATTTTCATACAAGTCTGTTTATCTATGATCTCTTTGGGGTACAGACCCAACAATGGTATGGCTGGATCAAAGGGCAGGCATTCTTTTATAGCCCTTTGAGCATAGTTCCAAATTGCCATCCAGAATGGTTGAATCAGTTCACAACTCCACCAGCAATGCACTAATGTCCCAATTTGACCACATCACCTTGAACATTCATTACTCTTCCCTACTATCATTTAGCCAATCTGCTAGGTGTGAGGTGATACCTCAGCATTGTTTTAATTTGCATTTCTCTAATTATTAGAGATTTAGAGCACTTTCTCATGTGCTTATTGATAGTTTTGATTTCTTTATCTGAAAATTGCCTATTGATGTCTCTTGCCCATTTATCAATTGGGGAATGGCTTGATTTTTTATACACTTGGTTTAACTCCTTGTATATTTGAGTAATTAGACCCTTGTCAGAGTTTTTTGTTATAAAGATTTTTTTTCCCAATTTATTGTTTCCCTTCTGATTTTGGCTACATTGTTTTTGTTTGTACAAAAGCTTTTTAATTTAGTATAATCTATCATCCCATTCACATTCAGAGTTATAATTATCAGTTGTGTATTCCCTAACATTTTGGTATCCTCTCTTAGTTCTACCCCTTCTTCTTAGGCTATTTCCTTTTAAGCCAGTCATTTGTTTTAAACCAGTAACCCTTGTCTCCTCCCTTGATTTACTATCCTTTCTACCCCCTCCTCTGTTATTCCCCTCTTTTTATTTTTAAGGCCTAATGAATTCCCTCTCCCTTCTCCTCCTCTCCCTTTTTTGACCTCCCCACTCTCTGTTCCCCTTGGTTTATCCCTTCTGACTTTCTCAGTAGTGTTAGATAGAGTTCTATATCTCAATGGATATAGCTACTCTTCCCTCTCAGGGTTAATTCCATTGAGAGTAAGGATTAAATATTACCTCTTAATGCTCTCTTCCTCTCCTTCTTATAATAGTATTCATCCCTCCCTCCCCATGCCCTCTTTGTGTGTAATAGAATCTCCTATTTTTCTTATTCATTCAAGTTTCTCTTGGTGTTCTCTACTATTCATGCCCCTCTCTCCCACCCACCCCCTTATCATCTTAGACCATTTAGTACTCCAACCTCTCCCTGTGAATAATTCTTCTAATTACTATAATAGTGAATACTATAATAGTGAATAGAGTTCACTAAAAAGTATTACACATAACATTTCTCCATATAGGAATACAAATAATTAGATCTTATTGAAGCCCTTAAAGAGGCAAATTTAAAAATAAGAGTTTTCTTTCTTCCCCCTTTGTTTCTTATTTACCTTTTCATGTTTCTCTTGGTTTTTGTGGTTGGATATCGAACTTTCCACTTAGTCCTGGTCTTTTCTGTGCAAATATTTGGAAATCTTCTATCTTGTTGAATGCCCATACTTTTCCCTAGAAGTATATAGTCAGTTTTGATGGGTAGGTGATCCTTGGTTGTAGACCCAGTTCTCTTGCCTTTCTGAATATCATATTCCAAGCCTTGCGGTCTTGTAGTGTGGAGGCTGCCAAATCCTGTGTGATCCTGATTGGTGCTCCTTGATATCTGAATTGTCTCTTTCTGGCTTTTTGTAAAAATTTTTCTTTTACTTGGAAGCTCTTGAATTTGGCTATTATATTCCTAGGGGTTGTCTTTTCAGGATTTAGTGTAGAGGGTGATCTATGGATCCTTTCAATGTCTATATTGCCCTCTTGTAGAACTTTAGGGCAATTTTGCTGAATAATTTCCTTTAGTATGGAGTCCAAATTTCTATTAATTTCTGCTTTTTTCAGGAAGACCAATGATTCTCAAATTATCTCTTCTAAACCTGTTTTCTTGATCTGTCAATTTCTCAGTCAGATATTTCATGTTTCCTTCTATTTTATCAGTCTTTTGACTTTGCTTTATTTGTTCTTGTTGTCTTGAGAGATCATTGGCTTCTACTTTCCCAATTCTTGTCTTTAGAGACTGGTTTTCTGCTATGTTCTTTTGATTTTCCTTTTCAATTTGGTCTATCCTGTTTTCCAGCTGTTTGATTTTCGTCTCCAATTTGCTTATCAGTTCTCTTGATTTGGGGGCATTTTTTTCTAATTGCCCAATTCTAGCCTTTAGAGACTGGTTTTTGGCTATAATCTTTTGGTTTTCCTTTTGAATCTGGTCTGTTTGGTTCTTCAAGGCTTCCAGCTGGTCAATTCTGGTCTTCAGTTTTCTTATCAATTCATTTGATTTCTGAGCCTCACTTTCTAATTGCGAAATTCTGCATTTTAAACTGTTATTTTCTTGCCAGTTCTCTATCATCTTTCTCATAATCTCAGATTTGAACTCTTCAATAGCTTGTGACCAGTTTTCATTTTGGGGGGAAGGTTTGGGTATGATTACTTGTTTTTTCTCCTCTGCTGTTTGCTCTGTTGTCTGGATTTTTTCTGTGTAAAAGTTGTCGAGTATTAAAGATTTCTTCTTGATCTTTCTCTTCTGGGGTTCTTGTCTCTGGCTTGCCATTGTGAGATGCATGTCCTCTCAGCTTTATCCTCATGCCTAGGGTCTGTCTGTACTCTTTAGGCTCCTGAGGTCTCAGGTCCAGTTGTTCTCAGAGTCAAGCCTCCTGGTGGCCCCTTGCTTGTTCCTCTGCCTGAAGCTCCTTTAACAGTCTCAGGGTGCTGCTTCCACAGTCATACACCCTTCTGCATTGGGTCTTCCCCCTTTAATTTTAAAAGTATTTATTAAATGCCTCTGTGGAAGGCACTGTGCTAGGCACTGGCGATACAAGGACAAAAATTAAATAGTTCCTTCCCTCAGGGAATTAATTTTCTACTTGGGAAAAATTATATGTAAAAGAACTAGAAATTAGCATTCCCATCAAATAGGAAATGTCTGAGCAAATCATGGCATATGAACGCAATGGGGTGTCATTGTGCTGTAAGAAATGATGAAAGGGAAGCTTCTCAGAAAACTGGGAATTCTCATGAATCAATGCAGAGTAAAATGAGCAGATAGGAAAACAACTCATACAATAAAGCTATAAAGACAAATAACTCAGAAAGCCTTGAGAACTCTAGTCAATGGAATAATAAACCACAATTCCAGAGGACTCATGATGAAGCATACCATTCACTTCCTGAAAGAGAGGTTATGACTCAGTGTATAGATTATGACATTTTTTATGGACATGACCAGTGTGGGAATTTGTTTTGTTTAAATGTACATGTTTGTAACAGGAGTTCTGTTTTTGCTTCTTTTTTTCAATAGAAAAGAGGAAAGGTTTGGGGAGAGAAGGTAGATTTTTATTAATTGAATTTAGACAGTAAAAATATATTTAAAAATAACATGTACAAAGATAAAAATGATAGGTAGCATTTATGTAGCGCTTTTGCAAATCATCTTTGCAAATCGTCTTACCTCATTTTATCATTTCATATTATTTTAATTATTATCTTAAATCACTTTATCTCACAACAACCCTGGGAAGAAGATGCTAACATTATCTTCATTTTTCAATTGAGAAACTAAAACAGGCAGAGGTTAAATGACTTGCTCAAGGTAACACAGCTTGTAGATATCCAAGGCAGAATTTAGTCTCAGGTCTTCTGGATTCCGGGGATTAGCACTTTATCCACTATGCCACCTAATTGCCTCTAATACATGAAGAAAAAAATATGTACAAATATAAATCATGGCTTAGGGCATTGTCCTTCTCCCAAGGATTTGAGACTCCAAAAAGGTCACTTTCTCAACCTGGCATTCCAGCTTCTGCTTTGAGGTTCTGAGCTCTTGATTGGTGAGATTTCTCTATATTTAACACAAACCTAGACTATCATATTGCCTCTACACCATCTTCATCCAATGCTATAGCCTGTATATTTCCTGTAGGATATACTCCAGTTCTCTTGCCTACCCTCCAAACCACTCTACCTCAAGAATAATAAATCAACCATAGTATCCTGTAAAGGACAAGCCAATCAATGGCATCCTAAAATTCCCCTCCCCTACTAGTGATTATCCAGTTCAAAACACCCTTACTTAGTATATGTTACAAGTTAAAGGGACATCTTCCCAGGAACCTGCACAATTTGGACCTATATGTTTCTTCCTCACCTGAAATGTAAGCTCTTTGGGGGCAGGCACTGTCTTGCTTTTTTTTTTTGTACCCTCAGAGTTTAGCACAGTCCCTTCCATATAAGTACTTAATAAATGATCATTCATTTATTCATTTACTTCTCCAAACTTGGCGAGCTCTCTAAAATTAAATTTAGGGACAGCTTATATCTAGGTTTTCCCATATGTTGGAAATAACCCCACTGTGACACTTACTAGCTATGTAATTCTGGGTAAGTCACTTAAATCTGTCTACCACTGTTTCCTCATCTGTAAAATGGGGAAAATAATTCCTAGGATTGTTGAGAGGATGAAATAAGATAATATTTTGTAAAGCACTTTGGAAACTTTGGAGTGAAATATGAATATTAATATCATTATAATTTTTGTTGGTATTATTATTATTATTATTATATGTATGTATATAATATATAAAAAGACTATAAAGTATGGAATAACCTTATTTTTACCTCCCAGAAAACAAATAAGACCTGAGTGAAAATATAAAGTTCTCAAATAGTTCTTGATACATGTTCCCAAAAGTTAATATATGTTACAAGTTAAAGGGAGATCTCCTTCCCAGGAACCTGCACAATTTGGACCAAGGGAAATAATTTTGTAGCAGCAAGGGGCACAGGTCCACACTGTCAAAACTTGCAAAGACCAAGAAGAGTAAAGATTAAGAAAAGGCTGTAGGATTTGGCAGTTAAAACATCCTGGTGATTTTGGAAAAAGCAGTTACCTTTTAGTGGTAGATATGCAAGTGCAATAATTTATAGGGAAAGCTGAATGGGGGAAAAACTAAGCCCCAGGGGGGAAGAGTTCCTGCTTCTTTAAGGATCTTTAAAGGTTTAAAATATAGCTTAATCTCGACCTGGAGCTAGACATAAAGATTTCTATTAAGAAGAATGATTGGGGCAGTTAGGTGACTTAGTGGATTGAAAGCCAGGCATAGAGATTGGGAGATTCTGAGTTCAAATCTCACCTCAGATATTTCCTTGCTGAGTGACCCTGGGCAAGTCACTTAACCCCTATTGCCTAGCCCTTATAACTCCTGTTTTGGAATCAATATTTGATATTGATTCCAAGATGGAAGATAAGGTATTGTTTGTTTATTTGTTTTTTTGTTTTGTTTTAAAGAAGAATGGTTTGGGAATAGAGAAAGAAACCTAAAGACTAGAAGGGAAAAGTAATTGACAGACTGAGTCTTGATCAGTAATTAAAAGTGTATGGAGGGCAGCTGGGTAGCTCAGTGGAGTGAGAGTCAGGCCTAGAGACAGGAGGTCCTAGGTTCAAACCCAGCCTCAGACACTTCCCAGCTGTGTGACCCTGGGCAAGTCACTTGACCCCCATTGCCCACCCTTACCACTCTTCCACCTATGAGACAATACACTGAAGTACAAGGGTTTAAAAAAAAAGTGTATGGATGGAGGATAGGACATGGAAGAAGTCAAAGAATAGGTGAAAATGAAGTGTAACCTCAAGGACAACAGACAATCTGGTACTAGGGAGGATATAGAAACCAGTGGTCCAAGACAGAACTGAAGATTCAAACCAAGAGAAGAAGCAGAAACCAGAGATTTTCCAGGAGTCAGAGGGTAAAACTAGGCAATCAATTGATAAGCAAGCATGAAATGTTTACTGTACCCCAGGCACTCTTCCAGGCTAGAAGGATACAGAGACCAAAATGAAACCATCCCTTGCCTTCAAGCAGCTTACATTCTCCAGAAAGAGACAGATCATATACACACATATATAAAAATATGTATTCCTTCCCCACCCCAGGCTCTAACAGCTGAGGGCATTCGGAAAGACATCATATAAGTAGTGTTTGAGCTGAATTTTGAAGAAAACTAGAGATCCTGAGAAGAGGTGAGGAGAGAGTGTGTGAGGAACTCCTCCAATGTGGCCACATCAAAGAGGGGAATGATTTATTTATAAGGCTAGAGAAGTAGATTGGAATCAGGTTGTGAAGGGCTTTAAATGCCAAAGAGGAGGATTTGTATTTGATCTTAGAGGTAATAGGGAGACAGAGTTTTCTGAGAAAACAGTTATGAGAGTAGCCACAAGCACAGCTTGTCAGCCAAGATGACCACAAAACTGAAATCACGTCCACCTTGGAAGGTAGGAAGCCTTTTTCTTGGACCTTTCTTTATAATCATGACTCTCCAGGAGATAGGCTCAAGCTGTGCTATTGCAGCAACTTGCCACACCTGGCAGACCTTGACAATGATGACAGGAAGCACCTGGAAGGTGCATTAAATATAATCCAGGCTCACCGAGAAACATGAGACCATACCTGCAATATACATCTACTGTATCCTGAAATTCCCTTACCCTGCAGGAAAGATTTCCTACACCCTTGAACCAACAGTGCCTGGATTAGAGTGAGCAGGGAAGGAAAAAAGTGGTTCTTGGCAGAACAGAAAAGGAAGGAAGTAAAGGCTACTCCTCTTGGCTCTCCATTGTATCCCAGATGTCTTGGCTGGCTTGGAGGAATTGCAATGCATCCATGCAAGGTAGACTTGCTCTGTACTAATAATGGTAAACATATACCTCTGACAGGTGATTTAGGAGACAAGAAAATGAACAACTCCCATTTCTGACCTCACCAAAACTTTGAGTTAGCTTCTGAATTGTAACTCTGTACCAAGCCTTTGGGTTTGGCCAAGTTGATCATTCAGATGCCAAAGTAAGAATCCCAAAAGAGATTACCTTGTTCCTTTAGAACAGATGTCAGTTTCCTGGATAGAAAAAATATATATCTCTGGAAGGGAGAAAGAAGGAAATGCAGAGTCCCAGTTACTGAATGTGACTAAAAATTTCAAGTTCTGAGTCCCTGGAATGGAGTTCTGTTTCCTGAGGCATTTAAGAACATTAAGACTCTGAGAAGCAGTAAGGTGAATGAATGGGTTCACTTAAAGTATTCAGAGAAGGTGCAGAGTCAAGATGGTGTCTTAGAAGCAGCAAATGTCAATTCCTCTGTGAAAACCCTTCCACACCAATCAAAAGCAAAGCACTTTTAGGGAGATAGAAAACCAAATATAACAACGGGACAGAGCCAGGGAAACCTGCTCGATTCAACTTAAAAGGTACACAGAGAAGGTTGAAATCTCTTTTTTAAGGAAAAGAAAGAAGGAAGGTCTCAGTGCCTCTCTCCAACCTACTGTGCTGAGACTCTGGCAGTAGGGCCCATTTGGGAATCACTGCTCTACACCCTCATTTTCACCTTCAGCTTCTGTTGGCAGCTGGGGAAGATCTAGCCTCAGGGAACATTAATACAACAGGTCCACTCCATCATCCTAATCCAGTTAATTAGGAGAGCAGAGAAGAAGTCCCTCTAAGACAGAAAAGTCCAAACTCACAGATCCAGCAAATAAACAGAGGAACAAGAATACAGCCAATAAGGAGGGGGAAAGAAGGAAAAAATATGAGTAAACAAGAGAAAAAAGAAAAAAGAAATTAGAACCAACAGCTTTTATTCAGGTAATGAACAAAAGACAAATGGAACAGAGGAGGACTAAGGAACACCAAGCAAAAACTCAGGAACTCCAGTGAATTGGACACAGGCTTTGAAAGAACTCAAGACACAATTCAAAAAAACAATTGAGAGGCTGAAGAAAAATGGGAAAAGAACTTATAAAGCAAAATAGGTCAAATGGAAACAGAAATACATGAACTAAAACAAGAAAATAGTCTATTGAAAGCCAGAATTGACCAGCTTGAAAATGAGGTAAAGAAAGTGAAAGATGACCTACAAAGAAAAATAGATCAAAAGGAGAAGGAGGATGAAAAAGTCAGGGATGAAATTCAATCTTTAAAAATTAGAATTGAACAACTAGAAGCAAATGACTTCAGAAGGCAGTAAGAGTCTATAAAACAAAATAAAAAGGATGAAAATTTTGAGGAAAATATGAAAAACCTCATTGATAAAACAAAAAAACATGGAAAAGAGATCCAGGAGAGACAATTTAAGAATTATTGGACTACCAGAAAATCTTGGCCAAAAAAAAAAAAGCCTGGACATCATTCTACAGGAAATTATCCAAGAAAACTGCCTTGATATTCTTGAACAAGAGGGTAAAACAAAGATTGAAAGAATCCACAGATCACCTCCTGCATTAAATCCCCAATTGACAATGCTCGAGAATGTTATAGCCCAAGGAAAAGATACTACAAGCTACTAAAAAGAAACCATTCATATATCATGCAGCCACAGTCAGGATTACACAGGACCTGGATACATCCATAATAAAGGACCAGAAGCCATGGAATATGATATTCTGGAAAGCAAGGAAACTGGGTCTACAACCAAGAATCAACTACCCAGCAAAATTGCAGGAAAAAATTCTTGCAGGGGAGGTATGGTCATTTAATAAAATAGAAGATTTCCAAGAATTCCTGAAGAAAAGGCCAGACTTAAACAGAAAATTTTATGCCCAAATTCAGAACTCAAGAGAATCATCAAAAGGTAATTAAGAAAGGAAAAAAAAAGTTTTGAGGGACCCAATAAGCTAAAATTATTTGTATTCCTATATGAAAAAATGATATTAGTAACTCTTAAAATTGTTTTTATCATTGGGGTAGCTAGAAGAAGTATACTTAGAGGGTACAGTGACAAACTATCAGATATGTCAAAAAATATATAAAACTAGGAATAAAAAAGAGGAAAATACTAAGAGAAATAGGAAAAAATAAAAAATGGGGTAAATATATATTTCATAAAGAAGTACACAAGGGGAGACGGGGAGAAGACCAATACAATGGAAATATGGAAGAGGTTGGTGACAGGAGTTAAATCAATTATACAAAAATTCAAGCCTTTCTCCAACTGACAAATAGGCAAGGGACATGAATAGGCAGTTTTCAGATAAAGAAATCAAAACTATCAATAAGCACATGAAAAAGTGTTCTAAATCTCTCATAATTAGAGAAATACAAATAAAAAAAACTCTAAGATACCACCTCACACCTAGTAGATTTGCCAATACAAGAAACAAAGGAAAGTAATAAAGTAATAAATGTTGGAAGGGATGTGGCAAAATTGGGACACTAAAGTGGAGTTGTGAATTGATCCAGGCATTCTAGAGGTCAGTTTGGAACTCAATGCCTAAAGGGCTTTAAAAGACTGCCTGCCTTTTGATCCAGCCATACCACTGCTGTGTTTGTGCCCTAAAGAAATAATAGGGAAAGACATATATACAAAAATATTTATAGCTGCATTCTTTGTAGTGACAAAAAACCTAGAAAAGGAGGGGTGTCCATCATTAAACTGTGGTATCTGATGATGATGGAATATTATTGTGCTGAAAGGAATAGTGAACTGGAGCAATTCCATGTGAACTGGAATGATCTCCAGGAACTGATGCAGAGTGAAAAGAGCAGAACCAGGAGAACACTGTACACAGAGACTGATACACTGTGGCACAATTGAACATAATGGACTTCTCTACTAGCAGCAATGCAGGGATCCAGGACAATTCTGAGGGACTTATGAGAAATAACTATGGGAGCAGAAACACAGAAAAAAACATTTGCTTGATCACAGGGTTTGATGGGGATATGATTGGGGATGTAGACTCTAAATGATCACTCTATTGCAAATAATAATATGGAAATAGGTTTTGATAAATGATACATGTAAAACCCAGTGGAATTGGCCATTAGCTCTGGGAGTGGGGAGGGAAGAGGGAAAGAAAGAGCATGAATCCTGTAACCTTGGGAAAATATTCTAAACAAATTAATTTTAAAAAGAATAAAGTATTCAGAGACAAAAAAATATATACCTATTGATATCCACTAATTTAACATTTATTAAGCATCTCCTATGTGCAAAGCATTCTTGGGGCTCTAGAGAAAGATGAATTCAATTTAACTCAATTTATTTTGTCTACCATGTGTCAGGTGCTGCATCAGGTGCTAGCAAATGCATAGATAAAATAAAAATAATCCCTGTTCTCAAGGAGATTGCATTCTACTTGGGTGGGCAGGGAGGACTCATCTATTCACAAGTTAAAACAAAATAAATACAAAATAATTTTTGAAGGGAGAATGCATAACTGGGAAAGTTTTTTTTAAATAGGGGAGAGCTTGAACAAAGTCCCCTACTGTCACAAATTATGCAGTCCAGTTTCTGACATTTGCAGAAATTGCAGGCATCAGCCCATTGAGTAAAATGGATAAGATAAGCGTCACTCTGGGGAAACCACCTTCAATCACAGAATCACCTTGGCCAGGTAAATATCAGGGGCCTTTTCAGTTGAAAAAAAGAATGAAAAAATAAATCTCTACCCTCATGGAACTTATAATTTCATAGGGACACTACACCATCTATCCAAACAAGTATAATGCAAAGTGGAATATGATAGGGACAAAGGAGAAAGCAAGATGATGTGCTCCTAGAACACTTGAAGAGGAGATCACTTTTGTCTGAGAAGCTCAGGAAGATTTCAGAGGAGAGCTGGCATCTGAGTTAGATCTTGAAAGAGGAGAGAATTTCAGTCAGTGAGAACGAAGATGGCTTGCATGAATGCATGAAGGCAGAAGAGGGCAGGATAAGATTGCAGGACAGCTGCTAGTCCAGTTGGTGGGAATGTTTAGTGAGTAAAAGGTAGTATGGATTCAGGAGTTTATATTTTATCCTTCAGGCATCACAATCACATTATCCCCCACTTATAGTAGTGGCCTTGCCAATCTGGTGACTAGAAGGTGTAAGACATCAGTGTGGCCTTGAAATACTTTGAACCCAGGGTAGCTTGTCTGGTAGGGACCTGTGTATTGTATCCTAGAATTGTATGCCTCTCAGTAAGTGTCTTGCTTTGGACTTCTTTTTCTGATCAACTGTCTCATCAACTAGAAATAAGACAGGTAGGTATGGAACCAGGAGAACCCAAATATAGAAAAATAAGAGAGATGGTTGGTGAAAAGTCAAGAATCAGGAAATCCACAAGAATCATCATCAGAGACATATTATACACACACACACTCAATCATTTGGTTAATGAATCTTCCTTTAAGAGTGGATTAGTTGGGGCAGCGGGGTGGCTCAGTGGATTAAGGGCCAAGCCTAGAGATGGGAAGTCCTGGGTTTGAATGAACTCCTGGCTGTGAGCAAGTCATTTAGCCTTTACCACTTTTCTGCCTTAGAACCAATATATAGAATTGATTCTAAGATGGGAAATAAGAATTTAAAAACGAGAAAAAAAGAGTGGATTAGTTTAGGAAATTTATGAAGTGAAATCTGGTGATGATGGAATTATTGGATCCATATGCCATCTTTATGGTCTAAATGAGACCTGTCCTAAAGCAGTGAGACTTTTGTGTGGCTATTCTCCTTGGTCCTGATGCAATTCCAAAGTGGGAGCTCCAAAAATATTTTTAGTAAAGCTGCCATTGTTGGAATAAATGTGCAGGCACCCGAGATGACTACTCAAAGGCCAACACTTGAATGTAAAAGGATGCTAACTTAAAAACCAATCTTAAATCTATATCATCATACTTTAGGGATAAGATTCAGTATTTGCTTTCTTAATACACCAGGGCATGTATATAAAGAAATCTTCATGTATACATACAAAGTCGTGGGAACTGTTATAAAACAATCTTCAAAGATGTTTAATATTTAAGTATTTAATATTAAAATTAAACTTTAATATATATTCTACCTATTCTAAAGTCACTGACCATAGTTTTCTAGAGGTAGGCTCCAGATCTTCAAAACAATTCACAATAACCTCAAAGGTTTTTGTTTGTTTGTTTGTTTGTTTTGTGGGCTTCTCAGAGACACTTTAGGAATGGAATTTCAGTACAGTGATGCCTTCTCAAAACAAAGCAAAATGACACAATTTCTGAAAGTAATAAGCAAGGCACTAAAGGCACGGGAATTCCATATGTGTCCATACATGTGTTAAGTTGAATCCTTAAAAGATAAATGTATTGGGGCCAGCTAGGTGGCTCAGTGGATTGAGAACCAGGCCTAGAGATGGGAGATCTGGGTTCAGAATTGACCTCAGACACATCCTGGATGACCTTGGAATTTCTGATGTCTGACCAAGCTTTAAGTGCTCTATAGTGCCTGCCTTGGCCACCTTCATGGCTGTCAGAACAAATTGTTCTCATCTGCCCATTGCTGTGCATGACCCTGGGCAAGTCACTAAACCCCTCTCTGCCTAGTCTTTACCACTCTTCCATTTTGGTATTGTATGTAAGGCAGAAGGTAAGGGTGTAAAAGAAAAAAAAGACAAATGCATTAAGGATTCTTCATTGCCTTGGAATAATAACATGACTAACATTTCCTGAAAATAAATACTTGGTCTGATTTGTGTCAGATGAACCAACAAATCCAGTCTGTGTACTACCAAAATTTCCTTTTAGAAGAAAAAATGGAAACAAATGGAATACTATGATCAGACTCATTCTGACAGAAGAGTGGAATTAAAACAGTATCAATCATCAGGATTGGAGAGGGGATGATGGACGACTCTGAGAAAGGAACTGAATATCATTTAACCTCTTGGTTCCCTGACAGGTAACTCTCTAAAACTCTATATAAGTTAAAGAGAAGGTGCTGACCTGTTGTGAGGAAGACTAATCTAATCTTCCTCACAACAGACCTCTACTGACAGAGATGTTTCCACGTTCTTTACACCAAAAGAATCAAATACCCACCAACCCTCCGCCTCAAGGCCACATGCAGCTGATGAACACTCCCAAGTGCATTGAAACCAGATCAAAATATAATTGGGAAATATAGAACAAAATAAATACAAAAATAGATAATATCCATAGATGGTTTTCTAAGTGAAGGGACAGCCCACAGCGATCCTTACGTGTGATTTAGTGGTCCTCATTTCCATTTGAGTTCCATGCTGCTGCCTTGTATCAATGAAAGGCATGTTTGGAGGACATGAGGGAGAACTAGCTTCTCTGGCTTGTCAAATCCTTTTTAAGGCTGCTCATCTACCTTCGGTGTCCACCTTTCACCCAATTCTCACTCATGGCTTCAAGAAGCTATAGCACATGCAGCAGTCACAATCTGGTGACACCATCTTTGTAGATAGGCTAAACCAAGTTGGAGGTAATGGATGGGCTTCAAACTGATGGGCCAGTGAGTTAGGGGGATGTCTAACCCAAATATATGAAGACTTTCCCCTGAGCAATGGGCAGACGAGAACAATTTGTTCTGATAGCCTTGAAGGTGGCTAAGGTAGGCACTACAGAGCACTTAAAGCTTGGTCAGTCATCAAAAACTCCAAGGTCATCCATTGCATCCTGGGCCATCACCAGTTGTCCTGACTTGTTGTCACTGAATTTTGGTGACTCTGAAAGAGAGAGTAAGGCTGACAACTTGGTGTAATTCTGCCTCATTTAAATCCAATTCATGTACAAGCCAAGACATCCTTGTGATGTCATTGGTCCTTTTCAAAAAAATGAAGGATGAACAACAATAACATCCTTCTTTCTGCTATGGAATATCCTTTCTGTTTTATTGAGTTGTAAAAATAGTTGCCCCCTTGCCTTGCTTGCCAAGATAAATCAGTGCCAGTCTGCTTCTTAGTGCATGACAATATGTTAGACCAGAACAACAAAACCTCACAGAGAATAGAGCAAATATTTTAAATACTTTCTTATTTACATTCTGTACCAAAAATGCTTGCAATGCAAGCTCAATTGTAATGTGTTTTTTTTTCTGAAAAGAGCAGAATGATATGTTTTCTGGTGTACAGGGAAAGCTCCCTCATATGAGCCTTATTGGATCCTGGAAACCAATACAGCTGGGTAAACACAGAGCAAGGTGGTCCTCTCCCATGGCTTATGGTTCACGAAATGCCCTTGAATTGTGGCTATCTGGGTGCTAGTTCAGATTCTTCATAGAAGACTCTAAGCTCTCTGAAGGTACAGGCTATGCTGAAGAAGCTTTGTGTTTTGTATAGTGCTTCGGCACCATGTCTTGTACAAAGATGCTCAAGACATGTTGAATGAATAAGTGAGTGAATAACTGTCTGAAAAGGGCATCAGCACTACAAGCAGGTAGGTGTGTTACACTGACTTGGACATTGGATTTGGAGTTAGGAAGATCTGAGTTCAAATATTACCTCAGCCACTAGCTGTGGGTCCCTAGGAAAGTCATTAAAAAAAAACAACCTATGTTTGCCTCAGTTTCCTCATCTGTAAAAAAGTGATGATAATAGCATCTAACCTCCCAGGATCACAATAAATGAGATGGTTTTGGTAAAGTGCTTTGCAAACCTTAAAGCACTATATAAACTTTATAATATTACTATTATTACAGGTGATTGCAGATACTCCAAGGGGAAGACAGACATTTCTACTGACTGGAATTCTTCTGCTGGCTTTGTGGGAGTAGAGAGTCCCACCACTAATTATAAATGTCGTCCTGGAGGTGACAAACCATCAGAGTTACTCTGCCCTCTCTTCTCTAAGGAACTTTGAGACAAAGCTATCCTTTGGAAAAATGAGAGACATGGGAAATCTTACACCCAAATAGGTGCCCAAGTGGGTAGAATTTGTCTTTACTGTTTTCATTCAATTCAATTAAATACATGTTTAGTAATTGCTTCCTGTGAAGAACTGTCATGGGCATTGAGAGTTAGAGAAGTCATCTTCTCTGCCCTCATAAAGAGTTTATAGTTTAGTAGAGGGATGTGAGATAAGATACTAGCTTGGTGACCTTGGGCAAGTCACTTACCCACTTGCCTCAGTTTTCTCAATTGTAAAATGTAGATAATAAAAGCACCTACCTCCAAGAGTTGTTGTGAGAACCAATGTGATAATATTTGTAAAGAGAAAGAGAGAGAGAGAGAGAAAGAGAGAGAGAGAGAGAGAGACAGACAGACAGACAGACACTTAGAGAGAGCAAGTCACTTAACCCCCAATTGCCTAGTCGTTGCTGCTCTTCTCTCTTAGAATTGATATTAAGACAGAAAGTTAGGGTTTGTGTGTGTGTGTGTGAGAGAGAGTGAGAGAGAGAGAGAGCGCTCAGCCACTAATAATATGCCTCTTCTTTTCCATGTTGGCCTGGAGGTAGAAGTAGAGGGAGGGGAGATGGGTGGGGTGAATGTTTTCTAGTACGTGCACTGAGCTCCTTAGCACTTTGTATTTAGCCCTGTGTTAAAGTAATGGTTCTATTGGTATCCTGATAAATGTTTAACCAGAGGTTCTTTCTGGAAAAAAAAATAAAGGTACACGAGACACACTTTTAAGTTTAATCTATATTATTGCTCAGTGAATATAGAAAGCCAGATGTGGAGATGGGAAGTCCTGTGTTCAAATCTAGCTTCAGATACTTCCTAGCTGTGTGACTCTGGGCAAGTCACTCAACACTTTTCCCTCCTTCCCCCCCAACCCCCTAACCTAATCCTTCTGCCTTGGAACTAACTGATAGTCAGGATCAATTCTAAGACAGAAGGTAAAGGGATTTTTGTTATTGTTGTTGTTTTAAACATTTTCTCCTTCACTTTTGAAAATCTAGAGTTCTTATCTATCAAGGGAAATTATTTTAAAGTGGGTTGGATCATTAATAACATTCTACCCCATAGTCTTCTTAATTCTTAAGTTAGCACAAGTTTCAGAGAGCATAATAACTAATCTTCAAAAGATCTAAGACTTAGAGCAGGAAAAGAATTTAGGAGTTCTCTAATCCAACCCTCTTGGTTTCCTCATGTGTAAAATGGAAATCTAGAAAATCAACAAAACAATAAATCTGAGCCATGATTTAGATTTCTGAGGTGTGAATGCTCACATTGAAAATTTAACAACTGGCTCTGGCAAGTCTGGAGACAGCTCCAACACACTGGATAAGCGAGGCCCTTCTCAAATTTTCACTCTTCCATCCTTTCTGCTAACATGCAGAGTGGGGAAAAAGTCCTACTACAATCAGGGCAAGGGTTATCAGTAGGCAGCAGGGGCTTCTTCATGGTCTTTAACACCAAGATGACAAAAGAATGTTCTGAAAGAATCCAAATTTCCCTAAACAGAATTCAGATATGTAATTTACAGGTTTTTCAGTCAGTTTGCAGCACTTAAATTCTTGCTGACTAACTCATCAACTATCATGATATTTCATCTTTTTCTTATATTTTTGACATAAATATTTCTTTCTCCAATGATGTAACCTATGCCATGATTTATTTATCTAAAACAAAAACTTTATTAGAAACCTAACATGTGTGGGACCCACTTCATTTCCATTTAGCACTTTTTAATGATTTTGTTCCATGATTCATGGCTTCTAGATCCATTTTCTCAGCTCAAAAATTCTATAAGAGAATCTCAGCTAGGTGGGAGCTCGAGATCCATCTTGGATGTACATGGTTGTTTGCAGGTTAGCTTCTCCATTGGGATGGGATCTCTCTGAGGGTAGAGTCTGTTTTTGCTTCTCTTTGTCTCTCTGGCTCTCAGTATAGTGCCTGCATATACTAGCACTTCAATATTTGTTGACTCACTCACCAGTGTGGGTTTTCTTTCCAGCAATGAAAATAAATGATGACCCATCATTGTTTGCCTATCGTATACAGTTCTTATCCATATCCTTCAATAAATCTACCACTTGGAGGAAAAAATCTCTCCAATGTGCAAACCTTCCTCATTGTCTCTTGGTATTGCAACTCTAGCAACAGATCATACAGGTTGTCTAGTGGTCATCCCTCTCTTTCATAAATTTTTGTAATGACATCCTTTAGCCCTCTTTGCTTTTATAATAACTTGCCTTTGATGTATAAGGGGTAGCCCAAAGACCATTTGCATAATACTCTCCTTATTGGTGGAGATTAATGATTCAATATTCCATCTTTCATGGAAGCAAGAATAATCCATCTCCACCAAGGAGGAAAGTCTTATGCAAATAGACTCCAAGCCAGGAAATACAGATGTATTTGACCTGTTCTCATCCACCACTAATTGCTCCATTGTGCTTTGGGTGATTGACACTTTCAGTTTTCAGAGACCTACAGTGCTTTATGACTCACAGCTATATAACAATATTGGGGAAATGTTGGCATAAAAAAAGATGGGCTTTTGTTTAAGGAAGAAATTTGGGTCATTAAAATAATGTCAGATTCCCCAAGGCAATCCAACTTGATCTTCTCTTACAAACAAGAATCCTTGCCTTCAAGGAGCTTACAGTCTAATGAGGGAAGATAATACATTTAAAAAAAATGCTGAAATGGGGGAGGAGAGGATGTAGGATGAACAGAGATACCAAACATGGCATACTGGAGGAGAATGAGACATGACTGGCCTGTGGGCCCTCCTTAAATGGAGGTTCTGGAAGGAGTGATCCAATCAGAAGAAGACACAAAGGTGGAGATTACTTCCAATGTGTGAATTCCAGGACTGGAGCAAGACTTTAGAATGTAGAGCTGAGGCATGGTAGAGGTAGTACAGAGGGAAGCCTGGAAAGGAGTGAAAGGCATTATTATCAGGCAGCCAGGATGACTATTTCTGGGGTCCCTTCCAACAACTCCCAAGAAAGAAGCTGCCCTCTGTTCCCCTAAGCAAGAGTCATAGGGAAGTGATCAGCTTAGAAATTTACCTTCTCTCAGGTAAAATTGGAGAATTATACAGTTACTAGTACTCAGAAATATCTACTCAAGTGGAATTTTTGAAGAGAGAGAAAAAAGTAACAGCCAATGTTTGTATTTTACAAGATCACACAGTTCGCAAATGGCAGAGCTTCGATTTTGAACCCAGGTCAGGTTCTCTGACTCCAAATTCAGCATACTTTCCACTGTATTACACTTGGAATCAGGCTCTGTTGAGTCTCATATCTGTCAAATGGGGCAGCTATGGATATGTCATTTAATTCCTCTGAGACTCAGTTTCTTTAACATGCACAGCCTCCCTCACAAGGTTGTGTATGTGTTAACTCTAAAGTCTTAACTCTGTGTGGGTGCCACATCTGTCCCCAGCCCCTCCCTACTGAGGACCTTCTAGATTCTTCTTCATAGACCCACCCAAAAAAAAGAACTAGTTCAGGGAATAAAGAGGTGAGGAAGGGGGAATGAAAGACAGGCAGAGAGAACTCCAGCTAGATTCTGGACGACTGAGTATTTAGTTCTCATTTTTCTCTGGCCAACTATTTCTTTGCCTATTAAATTTCAAAGTTCAAAAAGTTCAGTTTTCTGAACACATTTCAGCACATTTAAGACATGATTCCTCTTCCAAGCTTTCTGAACTATTATTGCACATATTCACCAGACATGGAGCCCATCAAATTGATTTTTGAGCTGTTCTCTTGCTTAGTCCAGCAGCAAATAGCATGGCAAGCCAGTCGAATTCATTTCATGCATATGATTCCTTTCTTCAGAAATACAATATTAAAGGGTCCCTCCTGGGCGATGCCTGAAACTCCCTCATGAAAATAAACTCCATAGACTGTTTCCCTTTTCTTTCATTGACTATGTTCCCCCTTAAAAAAAAATTCATTTGTGTTCTACAAGACAGACTCTCTCTCCAAGATTAACATTT
Source organism: Gracilinanus agilis (assembly GCF_016433145.1). NCBI lineage: Eukaryota > Metazoa > Chordata > Mammalia > Didelphimorphia > Didelphidae > Gracilinanus > Gracilinanus agilis. Next base: position 116,605,368 of record NC_058134.1, on the reverse strand, counting down.
CTTATGATCGTTCCTGACAGTGGATCTACTTCCAGAGGCCCTGCTAAGGATAACCAAAAAAGGGCATGGAGCGAGATGGTTTTGGCAGCCTGAGCTCAGTTTCAGAGCTTTTTAGGTCTCGAGTTTTTTTTTTTTTCCTTTCTTTCTTTTTCTTTTCTTTTTCTTTTTTTTCCTCCTGATGAGTGATTTCCTGAGCATGCCTAGAGAATGACAGGCATCTCTACCGAGAGGTTGAATCCACCTTGGCTTTAGTGTCGTCACTGGCTGCTCCTTAGAAAATCGACAGGACAATGCATACCACCAACTGCAGCCTGTAAACATAAGGGATATGTATTCACTTAGCATTGACTTCTGGGAGGGGCTAGGGAAGGGCGGTCTGAAGTTTTATTGAATAGAGCTGTGAGCGTTATTAGCCCGCCTGCAGTTTCTCTCTGGCTGTGTGTGCTCCTGCCTAAAGAAATCAGGGTGTTCATTTCCTTCCTAGTCCTTTAGAAGACTTTGTCAGCTACAGAGGTAAGGGACAGGGGTCCTTCTTTTCTCCTCTCCCCCTCCCCGAAGGAACTGGGCGACCTCTTTAACCAGCCTCGGGGGAAACACAGCCCTGGCCGCTTAGTCAGACAAGTCGTGCAGATTGCCGGAGACTGTCGGGACTATGGGGCTTTTGCAGATAGATGGGCAGGGAGCAAGGGCAGCTCAAGGGAGGAGATTTCGAATTTTGCCCGGTGGCAGGAGAAGCATCCAGACCGTCACTTACAGCGGAGTGCTACTAGGCACTTAGTTCCAACCTATTGTTGCGGAGTAGCGGATGGATTAGAATTTATGGGAAATCACTGATTCAACACTTAGTCAGTGGCCCATTACTGGTCTTAATTGCCTTCTCCCGGTTTCCTAAAACAATGGTTCTTCTTCTTCCGTGGGTCTTCAGAGTTCTGAGGAAGGTTGACCGTGTCTGAAAAGTTTTAAGGTGTCGGGGGAGACCAAGCCTTTGTGGCTTTCTGCCTGTACCTTTGTATTTGATTCTGTTAGTTAAGGTACAAGAATCCAAAGGCAGGGATGGGGAGGCAATTGTAACTGATGGGGCACGAGTGCTGTTTTGGTGGAGTAAGTGACCTGATATTTTCTAGACAGATGTCTGGGAGAATTTATTTCCCAGAAAATCTTTTTCTCGATAGGAGATGGTTCAGGTGGATGCGTGGGTCTGTATGTATGCATGAGGATGTGTGCATGGATATATTTCTAGAAGCCATGTATAACATACTGCTTGGGCAAAGTATTCTTTAAAGAAAACTTATTTCCTGTTAAAGTGGTTGATGTGAGTATTGCAGGAGCTGGAGGTTGGAAATATACTCCAGAAAGGAAGGAAACTGACTTTCATTTCAAGATATTCTGACATGTTTGGTCCTCTTAAATGGCTGTTAGCTGATAGTGGTATTTCAGAGAAATTCCTCCTACTAAGGACTGATTCGAATGGTAAGAGAGCAAGGAGGATTTTATAGGGCTGTGGCAGTCTATGGGCAAAACTTGGACAAGATTCAAATCCTTGGTATTCCTACGACTGCCTGGATCATGGAGTTGTGTGGTTGGGGCTTAAGCAATTAAATCTTCAGGCTTTATTTGATGAACATGATAAGTAAATGATGAACAAATGCAGATTGGGTGCTAGGTCCGATGAATGTTAAGCCTGATGCCCTCTAAAAAATATGACTTATCCAAAGTGGACATGTGCATATTAAGGAGGAAACTTTATTTTATTTCTTGGATGCAATGGTAAGGAAGTTTGATGGTTTGTAGTTGTTGATATATAACCATTTTTCTATATCATTTTCAGTTTAGCATAATCTATTTTAAATATTTTCCATGATTCATGTTTTCTCTCTCCCCTCTCTTGGAGTTGACTGACACACACACACACACACACACACACACACACACGCACACACACGAACCCCATTTCCATATTATTCATTTTTGTAAAAAAGTAATCCTTTAAAACCAAAACCCCAAATCATTTACCCATATAAATTATAAAGCATAATTTTTTTGAGAGTGTCCCTCATTCCTTCTAAAAGGGAATGGAATTCTTTGCAATTGTTTTTCCTTAGCCCTAGCTCTGAGAGAAAAGTAAATGCAAGTAGCAGCCATAGTGTGATTATTTCCTGCACCTTGAAGAGAACAGGGTCAAAACTATTTTCACAGTGTTTTCATGTCAGTCAAAATATTAAGACCAGTTGCATTTTCAACTGTTCTTTAAAGGGAGCAGTTTGGAAGGAATTCTAGAGCCTCGGAATTAGGTGAGAAATTTCATTTTGAGACCAAGATTGCCAAATTTCGTGATACCCAACCTCTGCTGCCCAACCCTTCCCCTTATTCCACAAAATCGAAAATGAAACACATACAACTCCTTTAAATGGGGATTTAAAATTTCTACCATATGTAGTGGTACATGGAATGTGAAAGCCAGCAGTGTGATAGAAATAGCATATTATAAATTAAGGGATTGATTACCTTCCATATATATTGATTACAACTAATAAATGACAAATCCCAGGGAAAATCTGTGTAATACACTTTTAAACTTAATAGCTCTGTTCTCCTTGGTTAACCTTGTAAATGGAAACATTTATAACCTGGGGAGTGGGAGAGTCAGTACTTTGATCTAGGTGACCATAGCCACTGTTACATATTATCCTATTTAAGGACAATGGCTGTGATGTACTCTTCTGGATAAACATCAGGTTCTCTCCTTTGAAATATCCTGGTACTTTCAGAAGTCTCTGGCAAATAGTCCACTTCCAAAAGCAGAGATTTAATGGGGGGAAATGATGCAATAAAACTGTAGTTTCCGCATTTTATCAAATTTATTTCAGTGAAGAATGTGGTGCAAAATGTTTGCAAAAGTCTTCTTTACTTGTATGCCTAGAATAGGAATGGGGTATATGTGGCAGATAAATCTAGGGTTGGTTTTTCAAGTTCAGAGTCTAAAGCCAATAGGAGACATATTGGGCCCGATGAGTTCCTTGGATAAATGTACACATCTCACATAAATATCAAAGGAAAGGAAGCTGGCTTAAACTGAAGCATGAGGGATTTAAATTAGATACAAGAAAGCATTTCCTGATGGCAAGGTCTATAAACCATTCTTGCAAATTGCCAAAATGGATCATGGGAGCTCCTTCTCTGGAGGTCTTTAAAGATAGGTTCAACTTGCGTCTGTTGCAGATGTTTGGATAGTGGGAGGAGGAGGAGGAGAGGGTTCTGCCCCAAAGGCAGGAGGATGGATTCAGTGACTTTCAAATTCCCTTCAAGTTCCAAAACTCCATGTATCCAAGAATGCCTCCAAAAATGTGCTTCCATGGTGTTTCTTTCTTTCTTCTTCTTTTTTTAAAGTGTAATTGTCTCCATTTGACATTTTCGTGGTCGCATGGTTTATGGCTATAGTCATTCCTTTAGCAAAACAAAAAGGTAAGTGAACAGTACCATATGATATGAGAGATGGGCATGAAAAGGGATTAACTAGGTCTCCATCTACCCAGAATACATCACATGCCTCAGAAATGTGGTGGGGTGAGGGTGGGGTGAGGCAAAATGGAGGGGCGGGGGAGAATGCTGACAAAGTGGATCCCGGCATGCAAATGGTATGGTAGAACTAAAGACGAGGTTTAAAGGATGCTGCCAAAGAATTTTCATCATTTGGAAAGAGTTTTTTTTTTTTTCTGGAAAAAATCCCTCCAAAATGCAAAACAGAACCATTATTTCCTTACTGAAATTCCTTCCCCTGTTCATATGAACCCGTTTGTTATTGGAGAATTGCCCATAGGTTCTGAACAGCTGGTTAATTTATAGAAAAGTGTTTAGCTCAGAGTTAATTTATGAGCAGTGGGTTCTAAATGTAGCTGGAAAGAACTTAACTACAGAGTACAGTGTGTCTCCCTGCCTGACGTCATTGAGTGGACACTAAAATTAAATACTCTTATACAAATCTGCCCATTATATAGCTCAACAAAATAGCTACTAGGCAAGTAGGATTTGACTGGGAGCCATGTGCAAACCCAAATTAGGGAACAAATCTTCTGACTGGAACACAGAGGTTGCTAAAATCCCCAAATGAAAGAAGTTTCCATGATGGTTTTTATTGGATTTAATCCTACCAGATGAGGAACTCTGTGGGTATATGTGAAATTATCCTAGGAAGAATGGTCATTTTTCTCACCACTCCATTGTATCTTGAAATAAGTACCTCCCCTTGCAAAGTATCAAGAAAAAACCCAATAGAGAACTTCATATACTTTTTGTTTCCTTCTAAATTAGCCAATAAATATTTATTAAGGACCTACTGTAGGCAAGGGATCTTGCAATATGGTGCAGACAGACATATATAGACAGGTAAGATCACACCTTCAAGGAGTTTGAAATCTAGTTTGGGAAATTAGGAACATGCACATCTTTGCCAAGAAAACCCAAAATGGGGTAATGATGAGTCAGACATGAGTGAAAAATGACTGAACGAGCACAACAACATAAAAAAATAAGTTACAAATCAAGGTTGTATAGGCATGGTTCAGGTGCGTTCTATAGAAGCTCAGAGAGCAAGTTTATTATGGATCAGAGGGTCAGAGTGGGCTTCTTAGAGAAAGTGGGGCAAGAAGAAAGAGTGCAAATTAGATATACAGGAAATGGGGTTGAAGAATGTCCCAGGGATATGGAGGGTAGAGATAGTAGGAGTAAAGTAAAGGAGCCAGGAGTGGATGAAGGCAGTCCAATTGACAATAGGTTGACATACCTGGCACAAGTAGAAAGTTTGTTGGGGGGGCAGTGGTCATTAAGGTTAGAGAATATGACCCAGGTATGGACCATATTGGAGAGGGCAATGCTAAGGAGTTAGGACTATCCCGAAGGCAAGAGGAAACCCTCGAAAGGTCTTTTTGAGGAGAGACATCTCATGATGAAAGCTCTATATTGGAACTATTAATCTCATGGTAGAATGCAAGAGAGGAGGGAGAGATAGTAGAGACAGGAAGATGAGTTTGTGGAATTGAATTATTGACTTGAAGTGATAAATACTTGAGCTGGGATGGTAACAGAAAGGATGGAGAGAGAGAGGTCCAGACACAGACAAAGAAGGACCAGCTACATCATTGACAATGCTTCATTATAAGAGTGGATGGTGCTTTCTACTTAGAGCTAGAAATAGGACTACTATGTACATAGGGAAGAAATCACAAATGGGGAAACAAGGAGGCACACAGGGCTAGATCAGAGGGTTGTAGAACAATAGTTAGGTAGGTGGATAAATAAATAGGTAGATGGATAGATAATGAATAGATAGATAGATAGATAGATAGATAGATAGTAGAGGTCTAGGTCTATTATTTCATTGGTGTAGGGAACTTCAAGTGAAAGTCTCTGCCAATATAGATAAGTAACTGATCTGTAATCTGGGGCAATAAGAGGTTAAATGATGTGGCTATGGTCACCCAGCTAGTATTGTGAGAGGAAACACATGGTCCAGCCCTTCCTGATTCCAAGGTCTGCCCTTTAGCCACAAGCTGATTTTGAGAGGACAAAGCCCCAGGCATCAACTAAATAGTGTGAGGAAAAGGAAGGAATCAAAACTGACTCTAAATATCAGTATCAGAAATAAAGATGGTCTTGGGTGACAGATTGAGGGCCAGGAACTGGGACAGAGAGAGCTGGACTAAGAATGAGAACTCTGGACAAAGGCTCAGGTGAGAGCCAGACCTGGGATGGTCTCCTTGGACCAGGGGGCAGAGAAGTCTGAAACTTGGAGTCAGAATGTTTCTAAGTCTAAAAGTCAGAAGAAAGTGGTCAAGCTGGAGATAGGGGCATCATGAATAGAGGTTGAGGTGAGTAGCGAGGCAGAGACTGCCCTACAACCCTTTGATCTGGTTAAGTATGCCTTCCTGATTCCACCTGTGGTTTCTTCCCTATGTACACACAAGCCCTTTTTCTGGCTTTGAGCATCATCAGTAAGGTAGTCACCCTTATTCTATACCCAGATTTCCCCAGTATTAGGCACCTAGGTAGTACAAAAGACAGAGCACCAGGTCTGGAATCAGGCTTGAGTTAAAATAGAGTCTCAGACACTTTCTAGCTGTGCCACTGGGCAAGTCACTTAACTATTTGCCTGTCTCCTTATCTGGAAAAGGGGATAATAATAGAACCTCCCTCCCAGGATATCATGAGGATCAAATAAAATTGTAATTATAAAATGCATAACACAGAGCCTGGCATATTGTAAGCACTATAAAAATATTAATATTATTATTTTTGTCTGCCTGAGCTCTAATTATTGCTGGCTAATCACTGGATGCCTAGGTTCCAATTGTCTTTTGCCTAATCTATCAGAACCTCATGGGTCCTTTCTTTTATTCCCCAACATTCAGTGTGTAGGTCACTAATCCCTGCTGCCAAGTCTTCTATTGAATTCTGCCTTCCTGCCTCTATTGGCCCACTTATTCCCCTCTGTCAGTACCAGTTCCCCCTGTACTCTGGGACTCAGCTTGTTCAGTCATATCTCCATCATTTGCTCAGGTCTCTCCATCTGCTCTGAATTACTGATTCCAAAAAGAGCTTTTATAGTCAGAACCTGCCTCCTGCCTCTGCCTTCTTGGCCTATATCAGCTTTTGACATTTAACTTAATGTAGGGGTCCAGTGACCTGTCTGCTGGTCTTGCAATATTGCCTCCAAGCATTGAATTTTGTCTTCTTGAAATATTACCAGTCTGGAAGACTCTCCCTGATACTTGTGGACTCACTGTCCATGTCTCTTACCTGTCTAAAAATTCTGCACTCTACCAAACCCATCAACTTCCCACTCCCATCTCATGGCTATTCAAGTTACAGCAATCAGCAGAACAGAAACATAAGAGGATGTAATGGAATCTCCATTGGGTTTGGAGTCCAAGGAGCTGGATTCAAATTCCTCCTTGGACACTATCTAGTAGGAGGTGACAATGGGATCTTATCATCTGTAAAATGAGGGGGTTAAATTATCAGAAGATAGCTTCTGGGAGACCTAGATCTGATAATCTATAATTCCTAGGACCATAGGGTAGAGCAAGGTAGGTGGTCCAATGTCTAAGGCAACAGTGAGGAATAAGGTCTTTGGGAGCCAAAGGAGCAAATGTAGAACAGCTTCATTTTACAGTCCAGTAAAGGATCTTGATGACGGAGGGGCAGAGAGTAGTCTCACAAGCCAGAGCTTTTACATGGGTCTTGTTGAAGAGCCTATCAATTCCAGCATGGATAATCTAAGTCTTGCAAGGGGGATCAGGATACTGGTGATATTTGAAGGGTCTGTGAGTAGGGGCAGCTAGGCGACTCAGTGGATAGAGTGCCAGGGCAGCAATTAGCAGGACCTGGGTTCAAATATAAGCTCAGACATTGCCTAGCTAGTCACTTGACACCAATATCCCAGCCCTTACTGCTCCTCTGCCTTGTATCAGTTCTATCAAGTATCAGTGGTATCAAATCTAAGACAAAAGGTAAGGTTTAACAATTTATTTTATAGAGTATATGAGTAGGGGAAAGCGACCACTTCTCACAAGGACACTAGGGTTTCTGAGACTTAAAAATAATACTACCATTGGCAGAAATCAGATCATAGGATTTAAAGCTAAAAAAGGACTTTGGGGGTCATCTAGTCCCACTCCTTCCTTTTACAGATAAGCAAAATGAGACCCAGCTAGGGAGATTGATGTTGAAGACTACATAGCTCATAGATCTAGAAAACCAATGATTTGGGATCCAAACTTAGTTAGGTTCTTTACTCTGACTTCAAACCAATATTCTAACTACTGGAGATCTCATTTGGTGTGGCTGGAAGGGCAAAGTAATCAGTGTGTTTTGGTTCTAGTTTGAGGTGCCAATCAATTCTACAAATAGTGACATCCTAGAGGCAATTGGAAATGTATGTCTAAAGCAGTGGTTCCCAAACTTTTTTGACCTACTGCCCCCTTTCCAGAAAAAAATATTACTTAGCGCCCCCTGTCACATACTATCACCACCCCCTTACAGTTATTCACCGCCCCCAAATGCACTGTGGCCATCACTGCTTCCCTGGATCGCTGCAGCACCCACCAGGGGGCGGTGGCGCCCACTTTGGGAATCACTGGTCTAGAGTCTCAGAGAGTAATAAGATGATAAAGGCAAATTTTGGAGACATGTCCTTAGAAGGGAGCCCTGACTCTGGGTGATACCCACGTTTCCACTGTTACCTAGGAGGAGGATTTGAAGCTGGAAAAGGGAAATCAGATGGAGAGACAGATAGGAGAAGCAGTATTCAGACAGTGGCATGTAGACTAAGGAAAGAGAGTTTGAAGAAAGAGTGAGCAGACAATAATGCTAGAGGTCCTAGAGAGGAAGGATTGGGTTTTTAGGAGCTCATTGGTCATCTTTGAGAGAACAATTTTGTGGAGTGGAGGTTACAATAGGAGCCAGACGCTAAGAACGAATAGAGGGAATGGGTGGGGAGGAAATTGAGGAAGTGGGTGTCAACCACTTTTTATAGAAGCTCAGTAAGCAACTTTTTTTAAGATCATAGAGACCAAGGAAAATTTTTAGAGAGAGTAGTAGAAAGTGAAGGAGATATAAGCATGGGAAAATATTCCAAGCAAATAAATAAATAAAAATGTTAAAAAAAAAAATAGTGAGGGAGAAGGGAAGTTAGGTGGCTCAGTGGACTGAAAGCCAAGACTAGAGATGGGAGGTCCTGGGTTCAAATCTGGCCACAGATACTTCCCAGCTATGTGACTCTGAGCAAATCATGCCTGTTGCCTAACTACTCTTCTTACCACTCTTCTTCTTTGGAACTAATACATAGTACTGATTCTAAGATGAAAGGCAAAGGTTAAAAAAAAAGAAGAAGAAAAAGTAAAGGAGAGAGTAGTATTGTGAGGTAGAACAGGGATCTTCAATCCTTGTGGAAAAGACCCCTGTGAATCTGACACATGAAGGGAAATGTGACCAGAGGCTACTATAGCCCCATTATTGACCAATCAAGTACCTTGAGCAACCAGTTGTTCATAAACTGACCTTGTGATGGGATGAGAACCAGAACAAAAGTGAAAGATTATGTCTTAGAGGTCTAGGAAGCCTTTCTTCCTTCCATGAATGGCATAAAGGAAAATGGAAAGAGTGCCAAATTTGGGGACAGAAGAGCTGTGTTTGAATTCTGGCTTTTCCACATTCTAGTTGAGTTATCTTGGGCAAGTCTTTTTACCTCTATGGGCCTCAGTTTCCTCATCTGAAAAAGAGAGTTGGATTAGATTATCTCTACAGTCTTTTCTAGCTTTAAACCCTGATTCTAAGAATAGAATAGTAAGCATTAATATAGGCTTTAAAGTTTGAGAAGCACTTTGCATCTTAATTCATTTAACACTCAGGAAAACCCTGCAAGTTAGGTGCTATTATCTCAAATTTAACAGATGAGGCAACTGAGAGCTGAGAAAGGGTAAGTGACTTGCCCAGGATCTTAGAGCTACTAAGTGTCTGAAGCAAGATTCAAATTCAGATCTTCTTGATTCTAAGACCAGCCAGCTATCCACTTCACATTGCCCAGACAGAGAGAAAAGCTGTAAATTCAGAAATTTTGTGGTGGAAAGGAGGCTAGATGAAGGAATTGTCACACCACTTGTTAAATTGTCACACCAGACACACTCTACCATTCCAGTAAAGTAGAAGAAGGAATTGGGCACCCATGTGTGATGGGGATGTTCAAAGACTGAGCTTTGAGGTGGGTAGTGAACTTTTGGAATAAACATTGTAAACTATGCTAAGGAATCATCAATTAATTATTCAAAGGATCATCTGCAGAAGGGATGGCCCTATTAAAGTAAAATCCAAAGCATCGAAAAATGAAATATGTTCAAGGGTTCCTATATTCTTTAACAAATTTGGTGCTTCTCAAGGGTATTTGAGGAAGTGTGTGTGTGGTTTCATCACATTAATGATGGCCCTGGATAATTTGAAGATTAATCACTCCTTAATAGTTTCCTGAGCTTTCTGCTATTGTTCTGTGAGCATGAGGATGAAAGCACTTGGCTACCAGGAAGTGATCTCACTCAGAAAGTAATTTATTAAGTAGATGATTTTAATTATCTCCTTCCACACCTGACATGGAACATTCAGAGAAAAATAGCCTCCTTTCCCTACAGGCACATTGTGGAAACAGAGGAGGTATTGCTCTGATTGCACATTGAAAATGAATGATGTAGGACCTAGTATTTAGTAAGCCAGGGCATAGCTGCTGTCTGATGGAAGTGCCAGGCAGACCCTGACACTGAGCTTTCAAGTCTGATTTTTAGGATGATGCTACTATTTATAGAGATTGGATTCAGTTCAATTCAACAAACCTTTAATTGGTTCAATTTAATTAAGCAAACCTACTATAATTAAGACATCCTGCTGGCCATTGGGCCTAAAAAAGATAAAAAATGATAGTCTCTGCCATCAAGAAGCTTAGAGTCTACTCTTCTAATGACCCTTCACACAGATTCCAAAATTATTTTTCTAAAGTATAGATCTGGCCAAGTCAATTTCCCATGTTCAAAAATGTCTATGGGCTTCCTATTGTCTCTAGAATAAAATACAGACTTTACCTATGACGCCACCCTTCCTTTCCAGATTCATTTTTTTTTTAAATCTTACCTTCTAACTTAGAATGGATACAAGTGTTGGTTCCAAGGAGAAGATTAGCCAACTGAGGTTAGATGACTTGCCCAGTCGCATAGCAGCTAGGAAGTATCTGAGGCCATATTTGAACCCAGGTCCTCTCAATTCCAGGCTTGGCTCTTGATCCACTGAGCCACTTAGCTGTTTTTCCAGATTCATTTCCCATCATTCCCTTTCTTGTACTCTATATTTCAGTCAGACTACCATACTTGCAATTTCCTGAATTTGATATTCCATCCCCTATCTCTATCACCTTGAAAAGGCTATCCCCATTTTTGGAATGTATTAGCTTTTCATAGATTCCTTGAAGGAATCTTTACTGTCAGGTATGTCATTAACGAGCATGATAAATGGAAGGGCTCAAAAAATATATACGGTAGAGAGTGAATCAGAACCCAGAAGTAATGTTAGCAGGCTGTCAGAGGCAGGGCATTAATGACTGGACAGGTGAGTCTATAGCCTTAAGGTCACATAAGGTTTGATAAGAAAAGCAATTACATCTCTACTACTGAGTTACTTTATTCCCTCTTTCCCTCCTATGAAATGGACATGTTGAGCAAGATTCATTTGGAGGCTTACAAGTGATGGTTAACTGAAAACTTGGATTTTTTGTTCCATTTGTGTGAAAAAGACTGGGATTTTTGTTTGATACAAGCCTAATATGAGTCTCCAGTGTGATGTGATGGCCAAAATAGCCAGAAAGTCTTAAGGTGCATTTGTAGAAGAATAATCTCCAAGATTAAAAAGATAATCTCTCCAGGGCTTCTTTGCCCCGAAAGCTGACTACTTCCTGTCACTCTGGCTTAGGTACCTTCACCATGAAGAATGCCAAAGATCAGAGAAGGATCCCTGGGAGTGGGAAGGTGGTAGGGAATCAGTCAGATAAACATAATCCAGACCTGCTGCCATTCCCCTGGTAATCGCCCCCTTAGTCATCCCCAGGCCCTTCTCTAGTCATCTTTTCCCTATTGCCCTCTATAACTTGCCTCTGTTGTTAACAAATTCTTCTTCATCTTAAATTTTTTTCTTTCACTGTTCCTCCATATTCTGGTCCTCACTGAAGCATAGCTTTCTCCTGAAGACCCTGCCATCCTGGGCACCTTCCCCAAGACTGGTCAATCCTTCTCTTGCTCTCCTTGACACATATGGCCGGGAAGAAGAGTTACCATATTCCTTGTTCCCCAATTCTACATTTAGATCCTCCTCCTGCTCCATCCCTCAGGAACTAAGGCTCCCACTACTCCATCCTCTCCAGATTATGGTGACTGATACCTATGGACTCTTCCCTCCCATAACTGTTCCTTTTCCCCAATAAATTCAATCCCCCCCCTTTCACCACTCCAACCTACACCCTCTTTGAACGGCCCCAACGCCCAGGTCCTAACCTCTCATCTCTCTTTCCAGCCTTCACCAACTGTGAACAAGAATATAAACCTTATGCTCTTGGGTTGGGATTCCCCATGACAGCTCAGGAGAGAACAAGGAAGGAGCAAAGAGAAGCTGCAGCAGGGAGACAGAGCAGCAGGGGGCATTAGATGAGTGTGAATTCACAGAGAGCTCCATTTTGCCAAAATGATCTGACCAACAATAAGAGATGCTTTATTGGTTGGTGGTAAATGCCCTGAGATGAAAAAACTGCTTTTTGTTGTTGTTGTTTTTGTCATTGTTGTTATCATCATCAAAGAGGTCTTAAGTTATGTCCACAAGTTGCAATTACAACAACATGTTCTCAAAGAACTTAGAGTCTACTCAGGGAAAAAAAAACAAACCTATTTTTTGTATAAGTTAGCAAATGATTTGGAGAGTTTAGGAAGGCAGTTTGGGGTTCAACATAAGGAAAACTTTGTAACCAGTACAATTCTTGACCAATAAAAGGGAATGGCTCTTAAAACAATGAGCTCCCTGTTACCAGAAGTATTCAAGAAGAAGACAGTCATCCACCACGGATGTGATAGAGATTATTTTTATATTATAGAGAGCTAAAACAGGAACTTACTGTGTGACCTGGACAAGTCATTTAACTCTGTTCCTCGGTTTCTTCATCTGTAAAATGAGCTGAAAAAGGAAATGGCAAAGTATCTTTGCCAAGAAAACCCCACATGGGATCATGAAGAGTCAACCATGACTGAGATAACCGAATAACAACAATAGGAAGGCAAGAATTTTTTTTTCAGTCAGTAGTTTGAGTAGCATGAGGCTACTGCCAAAGACCCAGGAGACTAAGTGGGGCAGAGATTACACCACCAGTACTCTATTTATTGGGAGTAGTGAGGGTCAGGGGTCATTAAACCCATTCTCCTATATCAGATAGCCAGGAGGTACAACTGAGAGAGTACTGGTCTTGAATTCAGAGAGACCTGAGTTTAAATCCTACCTCAGAGATTTAGTAGTTGCTCCACTCTGGGCAAACTACTTAACAGGGTAGCAGCTACCTCACAGGGTGGTTGTGAAGATTAAATAAAATAACACTTGCAAAGTATTTTATAAACCTTGAGCTGTTCTAGAATGACTAACCATTATAATTCTCCTGCCTCCACGGCAGTTTAGCGGGCTTGTCAACGCAGGCAGAGTCCAATTGGACACCTCCACCAAATCTGGGCACTATTTCCTTGTGGCTCCTTTCCCTCGCTCGCCCGGTGGATGAGCCTGAGAAAAGAATCAGGCTCTACCTCCATGCTTACTCTTTGATTCTAAAAGAAGAATTTGTTTTACTCCAAACAGTCACTTTCAGGGTTGGTGTTCTTCAGAAAGGCAAGGGCACCTCTCTGTCTAAAAAGTCCCAAGGCTTCCCATGCTTTTTGGGTAGTGGAAGGTAATAAATCCTGTGGGGTCAAGTTTTCTGATGAGATTTCCAGTATTTGCTTTTCTAAGGGATTGGGAATGTGGCAAGAATGAAATTTCTCATGGTATTTCTACTTCCTGCCCAAGCTCTAAGCAAATTGGCAAAGGGAGAGGAGGAAGAAAGGGAGAGTGGGGTCAAGGGTGCAAAGTGTAGAGGGGGAAAGGGGAGGGGATGGAAAAATGTAAGAAGTCATTTCTTTCCTTGGATTATTTTTTTGGGATCAATTATTTTAGGGCTTTAAAGTTGCATTCTTAGAATAATGATGAGGCATTGCTCTGCTCAATGCTCCCCTCTGGGGTGAGGAATGTGCACTCCCAGAGGGGAAGGGAAAAGAAACCTCCATTCTTGGTCCACATTCTCTCCTGTTGTGGGACCAGCTCAGCAGCTGAGCTCTACACCTCCCTGGCTGCCCTTCTGGGAGCATCCCAAGACCCTGAGTGCAGAGCTCTGACTAGGGGTACACCTGGAGCACAATCCAAAGGAGGTAGCAAGGAGAGAAACTTTTTAGTTTTCTTTTTATCAGTATATTTATTTTTGAATGCCAGAAAGTTCAGCTCTCCATAAGTGGCCAATGTTTATTTTGTGGGGGGAAATCCAGCTTCTCAGTTACAAAGAAGATTCAAAACCTCAGTTCAGTGAAAGAAAACAGACGTGAGACACAACATTCAAATATGGGGGGAGGGATTACAATTACAATCCTTACCTAGGGCCACAAATAATTTTTTTTGATTGCAGAGGCAGGCAACAACTAGGTGGCACAGTGGATAGAGCTCAGGGCCTGGAGTTAGGAAGACTTTATCTTCCCAAGTTCAAATCTGGCCTCAGACACTTACTAGCTGTGTGACCCTGGGCAAGTCACATAATCCTTTTGGTCTCAGTTTCTTCATCTGTAAAATGAGCAGGAGAAGTAAATCGCAAACTACTCCAGTACCTGCTAACAAAACCCCAAATGGGGTCATGAAGAGCTAGATATGACTGAAAAACAACTGAACAACAATAACATGAAGAAGAGGAATAATTGTGGGCAATGCCATTTTGTTCTTGCACCTAGAAAAAAAGCATTTTTGTGCAGTGTTCTTCCTCTCCCTAGGGAGTTATTGCTTTGACTGTCTTTAGCAACATTAAGGATTTAAGCCCAGTTTTACATTTTAATTTATACACTTAATATGACTCAGGGAGGTGTTTTCATAGTTACATGTAGAATTTTATAGGATTATAGATTAGATCTACAGATTCAGACCAATAGAAAGCAACCATAGAAGTGAGGATTATAAATTTATTTTGAAGAGACCTTAAAAGTTTTTAGGTTCAGAGGCAACTAGGAGCTAGACCTAGAGACAGGTGGTCCTGGGTTCAAATTTGGCCTCAGACACTTCCTGGCTGTTTGATCCTGGGCAACTCACTTAACCTCCATTGCCTAGCCCTTATTGCTCTTCTGCCTTGGAACAAAAACACTAAAATGGAATTCTAAGATTCTAATTCTAATGCCAATTCTAAGATGGAAGGTAAAGTTAAAAAAAAAAACAACAACCCAGAGGTGCTGCTATCATATTTACAAAGAATGGAGGAGTTAAGGTTGAAATCAGCTTTGGGTTGCACATCTCCATCCCCTCTACCCCTTTGCCTGTACCACTCCGCCCTTCTGACACCGACTGGATGGTGAAAATTCCTGCTGTCCTCTCTTGTGTTCCATGTTCCATGGGAGCCACACATGTGTGAATATCATTCATCCTGGTTTCACTGAGAGTTTGTTTGAATTACTCCCTTCTCTGGTCAGTACCCTGATGATTTTATCCAAACTCTCTAAGAAACCAGAAGCCTTAATGGTAGATCAGGATGTGATGCAAAGTGGAGGAGCCAGCTAAGTGCATGGCTTGATTAGAAGCAAGGCTTATGTATATAGCCATGAAAGTGGGCAAGACCATTTCAGGGGAAGAGACCGAGAATTCCATCGAGGAAAGAAAAGAGAGGGAAACATGGAAAAGGAGATAGAGAATCATCTAGGATAATTTTGTGAATGAGAGACCGAGGAAGCACTATCATTTGGGGAGCACATTGGCCCAACTTCAAGATTAAGCCTGGAAAATCCAGAAAGAGGACCTGTCTTTGATTCCTTAATCTGGGACATGGGACAAACCATTTCAGATTTCTGGGCCACATTTTTTTTAATCTATAAAATATGATTCTGTCAACTTCATTGTTTAAAGAGGTGGAAAAAAAAGGTTCTAACTTGGTATGTTTAGTTGGCCCAGGTATAACATGAAGATAAAGGTCAGGGTTGAGGGAAGGGATAGAGAAGAAGCAGTAGTAAGGGATAAATCAACATTTCGAAGATAAATCAATATGTCAGTATGAAAAATGCCTCCACAAAATTGATCTTAGACCAAAATGTCTTAGAGGGTTGTCTGAGCCTCAGAGATGTTAATTGTCTTATCCCATATCAGATGGTTAATAAGTGTCAGAGACAGGATTTGAACCCATTTCTTTCTGACTCCAGCCTAGTATTCCGTCCATTTCACCACATTATCTCTGCAGTGAAGGGTCCTTTTTTTTTCCAAACATTTATTAATATTCATTTTTAACATGGTTACATGATTCATGCTCCTCCTTTCCCCTTCGCCCCCCGCACCCTCCCCCCATGGCCGATGCACATTTCCACTAGTTTTGTCATGTGTCCTTGATCAAGACCTATTTCCAAATTGTTGGTAGTTGCATTGGTGTGGTAGTTTCGAGTCCACACCCTCAATCATGTCCACCCCGACCCATGCATTCAAGCAGTTGTTTTTCTTATATGTTTCCTCTCCTGCAGTCCTTCCTCTGAATGTGGGCAGCATTCGTTACCATAAATCCCTCTGAATTGTCCTGGGTCACTGTATTGCTGCTGGTACAGAAGCCCATTACATTTGATTTTACCATAGTATATCAGTCTCTGTGTACAATGTTCTTCTAGCTCTGCTCCTTTCGGTCTGCATCAATTCCTGGAGGTCTCTCCAGATCACCTGGAACTCCTCCAGTTTATTATTCCTTTTAGCACAATAGTATTCCATCACCCGCATATACCACAGTTTGTTCAGCCATTCCCCAATTGAAGGACATACCCTCCTTTTCCAATTTGTTGCCACCACAAAAAGCGCAGCCATAAATATTTTTGTACAAGTCTGTTTATCTATGATCTCTTTGGGGTACAAACCCAGCAATGGTATGGCTGGATCAAAGGGCAGGCATTCTTTTATAGCCCTTTGAGCATGATTCCAAATTGCCAGCCAGAATGGCTGGATCAGTTCACAGCTCCACCAGCAATGCATTAATGTCCCAATTTTGCCACATCCCCTCCAACATTCATTACTCTCCTCTTCTTTCATTTTAGCCAATCTGCTAGGTGTGAGGTGATACCTCGGAGTTGTTTTGATTTGCATTTCTCTAATTATTAGAGATTTGGAACACTTTCTCATGTGCTTATTGATACTTTTGATTTCTTTACCTGAAAATTGCCTATTCATGTCTCTTGCCCATTTATCAATTGGGGAATGGCTTGATTTTTTTATACAATTGCTTTAACTCCTTGTATATTTGAGTAATTAGACCCCTGTCAGAGTTTTTCGTTATAAAGATTTTTTCCCAATTTGTTGTTTCCCTTCTGATTTTGACTACATTGTTTTTGTTTGTACAAAAACTTTTTAGTTTAATATAATCAAAACCATTTAATTTACATTTTGTAATTTTCTCTAACTCTTGCTTGGTTTTAAAGTCTTTCCTTTCCCACAGATCTGACAAGTAAACTATTCTGTGTTCACTTAATTTGTTTATAGTTTCCCTCTTTATATTCAAGTCGTTCACCCATTCTGAATTTATCTTGGTGTAGGGTATGAGATGTTGATCTAGACATAATCTCTCCCATATTGTTCTCCAAATTTCCCAGCAGTTTTTGTCAAATAGTGGATTCATGTCCCAAAAGTTGGGCTCTTTGGGTTTATCATACACTGTCTTGCTGACATCATTAACCCCAAGTCTATTCCACTGATCCTCCCTTCTATCTCTTAGCCAGTACCATATTGATTTAATGACTGCTGCTTTATAGTATAGTTTGATATCTGGTACTGATAGGCCCCCTTCCTTCGCATTTTTTCATTATTTCCTTTGATATTCTTGATCTTTTGTTATTCCAAATGAAATTTGTTATAGTTTTTTCTAATTCAGTAAAGAAGTTTTTTGGTAGCTTGATAGGTATGGAGCTAAATAGGTAAATTAATTTGGGTAGAATTGTCATTTTTATTATGTTAGCTCGTCCTACCCATGAGCAATCAATGACTTTCCAATTGTTTAGATCCAGTTTTATTTGTTTGGAAAGTGTTTTGTAGTTGTTTTCATATAATTGCTGTGTTTGTTTTGGTAGATAGATTCCTAAGTATTTTATATTGTCTAGGGTGATTTTAAATCGTGTTTCTCTTTCTACTTCTTGCTGCTCTAGTGTGTTGGAAATGTATAGAAATGCTGATGATTTATGTGCATTTATTTTGTATCCTGAAACTTTGCTAAAGTTGTTGATTATTTCTACAAGCTTCTTAGTTGATTCTCTAGGATTTTTTAAGTAGACCATCATATCATCTGCAAAGAGTGATAGCTTAGTCTCCTCCTTGCCTATTTTGATACCTTCAATTTCTTTTTCTTCTCTAATTGCAACTGCTAGTGTTTCTAGTACTATGTTGAATAATAGAGGTGATAATGGACATCCTTGTTTTACTCCTGATCTTATTGGGAAGGCTTCTAATTTATCCCCATTGCATATGATGTTTGTTGATGGTTTTAGGTATATACTGTTTATTATTTTTAGGAAAGGTCCTTCTATTCCTATACTTTTCAGTGTTTTCAATAGGAATGGATGCTGTATTTTGTCAAAGGCTTTTTCAGCATCTATTGAGATAATCATGTGATTTTTGTTTGTTAGACTGTTG
>NC_058134.1:116552836-116586537 GCF_016433145.1 Gracilinanus agilis | reverse complement strand
TCTAATTTTTTGAGTTGCATGCCCAATTCATTGATCTCTGCCCTCCTTAATTTGTTAATATATGCACTCAAGGATATAAATTTCCCCCTGAGTACTGCCTTGGCCGCATCCCACAGATTTTGGTAGGATGTCTCATCATTGTCATTTTCTTCAATGAAATTGTTGATTGTTTCTATGATTCCTTCTTTGACAAATTGGTTTTGAAGAATCATATTATTTAATTTCCAATTAGTTTTTGATTTTCCTGTCCAAGTGCCCTTACTAATTATTATTTTTATTGCATTATGATCTGAGAAGGTTACATTTATTATTTCTGCTCTTTTGCATTTGTTTGCAATGATTCTATGCCCTATAACATGGTCAATCTTTGTGAATGTGCCATGTGCAGCTGAAAAGAAGGTGTATTCCTTTTTGTCCCTATTTATTTTTCTCCACATATCAATTAAATCTAATTTTTCTAGGACTTCATTCACCTCTCTTACCTCTTTCTTATTTATTTTTCGGTTTGATTTATCTAGATCTGAAAGAGGAATATTTAGATCTCCCACTAGTATGGTTTACTATCTATTTCCTTCTTGAGCTCTGCCAGTTTCTCCTTTATGAATTTGGGTGCTATGCCACTTGGTTGCATACATATTGAGCAGTGTTATTTCCTCATTGTTTATACTACCTTTAATCAGGATATAATGACCTTCCCTGTCTTTTTTAATCATATCTATTTTTACTTTGGCTTTGTCAGAAATCATAATAGCCACTCCTGCCTTCTTTTTCTCATTTGACGCCCAAAAGATTTTGCTCAAGCCCTGAACCTTAAACTTGTGTATGTCCACCCGCCTCATATGTGTTTCTTGTAAACAACATATGGTGGGATTTTGGTTTCTAATCCACTCTGCTATTTGCTTCCGTTTTATGAGCGAGTTCATCCCATTCACATTCAGAGTTATAATCATCAGTTGTGCATTTGCTGACATTTTCGAATCCTCCCCTATTCCTACCCCCTTTTTCCTTATACTTTTTCCTTTTAAACCAGTGGTTTGCTATTGAGCCTCTATAGGTGGTGTGTGTGGAAGGGGTGGGGGTGGGGTGGTTGCTCAGCCCGCGATTTAGTGAGAGCTGTTTCACCCCTTTATAGCATGGAAATGCCTCGATTCCACGTACCTTCCACGCTGTGCCCTGTTGTGGGGTTCCTCCGTTCGTCTGGACTTGTTTTTATGTCCCCTTGAGGAGTTTTGTGTGTTTCGGTCAGGAGAGGTTAAGAGCTGCTTCTTACTCTGCTGCCATCTTAACCCAGAAAAAAAAAAACAGTGAAGGGTCCTTTTTAATATAATTTTTTACAATCACACATATTCTTTATGCTAAAAAATTCCACACTCCATGGCTCATGGGTATTTATTTTGTGATAAGGCAAGCCACATGTGTTATAGGGAATGTTCAAAGTCTCTTGTGGGTGGAAACCCCCAATGGATGCAGTTTTCAAACTCTGCCCTGGGGCGCACACATGCTTCACTTCAGTTTTGCCCAAAGTACGCGGGAGTGCTCTAATTTTGATTAGGGGTTTAGGTAAGGGTCAAACTGGAACCAATACTGAGAGAGAACTGTAAAAATTCATGCTTTAAATTAAGGTCAAACAACCTGGGTTCATTAAATTCTTTGGGTGCCCATGAATTGCCTCTCTGAATATGGCATGCACTCAGAGATTTCCTTCCATTATAATTCTGAATCTTGAATATTTGAGCAAAGATATGCCGTACAAATGAACTGCCGTGAAGGAAGAGTACCTAGGAAGAGTCAATGGCAACGAGCTTGCTTCCAAGATCTTTAAAGGAAATTTTTGAAGGAAGAAGTAGTAGAAAATAACTACTGAGGGCAGCCAGGTGGTTCAGTGGATAGAGAACAAGGCCTGGAGATGGAGGTCCTGGGTTCAAGTCTGACCTCAGATACTTCCTATTTGGATGACCATGGGTGGATAAGTCACTTAACCCCAGTGACCTAGCTCTTACTGCTTTTCTGCCCAGGAACCCATACTTAGCATCAGTTCTAAGACAGAGGGTAAGGATTTTTTAGAAAAAGAAAGAAAATAACTATTGGTAGAATAATAAAAAACCTTGACACAGTATTACTAATATTTGACACATAAGTATCTATTCCCCAACATAAACACATGCATATACATGTACACAGACATATGCATATATACACATATGTATGTATGTATACACACAGATGTATGCCTAAGGAAGGGCTCCACACTTTTCTTCAGTGTTGCCAACTTAAACATAGATACATATACACATATGTGTATATACATATAAGGGCAGCTAGGTGGCACAGTAATTAGAGTCCAGGACCACAAGTCCAGAAGACCTGAGTTCAAATATGGCCTTGGTCACTTACTAGCTGTATGATCTTGGGCAAGTCACTTAATCTTGTTTCCTCATCTGTAAAATGAGCTGGAGAAGGAAATGGCAAACCACTCTAGTATCTTTGCCAAGAAAACCCCAAAAGAAGTTGTGAAGAGTTGAACACGACTGAAACAACTCAATAATAACACCAAGTCAACAATATCAACCACACCACCACTACCACCACCACCATATGCGTTTGTAGTCTATGTATGTCTATAAATTATATATATAATGCCTTAAGGGCTATATCAATATATACTATATGATATAATGATCATATTAAATATGCTATATTTAATATATATCATGCTCTTTTATTATTATAATGTACAATAATATAATCTGTATAATCTTATTATATACAATATAATAATATAACAATATACCCTTTAAGCTTATATAATATAGGCTATATAAGGTTTGTATAACACTTTAATGGATTTATATTCTATATACATACATATGTATGTGTCATATAGTTATAATCCATACCATATATGTACACATATAAATATACACATGTGTATGCATATGGACCCCATCTCAGAATTTATACACCCATATTCTTTAAAGTCTTATATATATACCTACACTCTAGATAAACTATATACACACATATTTATAATATATGTATACTTAATATATAATACCTATAATTTAATGCTACATAATGATATATAATACATATAGCTTAGCGCTATATAATTGCATAATATGTAATACCTATAGTTTAATGCTATAAGATGTATAATTATATATAATATACAATACTTCTAATTTAATGTTATATAAGATATAATTATACATAATATCTATAGTATAAGGCTATGTACTATATAATAATATAATGCCTATAGTTTAATGTTATATGATATATAATGCCTCTAAATTAATGCTATGTAAAATATAATTATACAGTATATAATATCTATAAATGTATACAGAGATAATATAAATTTTCATACACATACATGTATACATAATATATGTATACTTTAAGTTATATATAATATAGACATAATATGTATCTTAAATAACTGTACATAAGGTATTTACATAAATATATTTATCCTCTAAGGTTCTCAACGATCAGATCTTATGCATTTTAGGTTACATTTTGTTTTAATGAGTCAAATGTTTTAAAAAATCAATAAGCTGCAAACCCAGTAGGACTTTCTATTCTCTTCACCCTTCATTGTTTTTTTAATGTTTTAGTGAATGCCATGATTACAGTTTACTTGTACATGCTCCATGTCCTTCTGTTAGAGGAAGAAAGAGGAGAGAATGTCCATTATGTCCTATATAGCACCACCAATATTCCAGGTATGGTGCTAAGTAAGCACTTCACAGGTATCTCCTTTGGTCCTCCAAACAACCAGTGATGTCGGCTCTATTATTATCCATTAAACTAGAGCTTAGAAGCCTCCTCTTTAGCTCTGAGAAAGATATTCTCTAGATGGAATACTCAGACTCAGACCCACATTGCAGATATTTTCAGTGTCTTTAGTGTTTGTTCATACTGATTTTCGATATTCAAGTTCAAAACTCAAAAAGCAGGTATGACTGAAAGATCTGGCTTAGGTGCAGGTGAGAAGGTAGATGTTATCATCCCAGAATTTGACTAAGAAGTTACTCGTTTCAGGGAGAAGCATGAGATTGATGAATGTGACATGTCATTTCCTAGGATGCAATCCATCCTCTCTTCCCCCCATCCAGCTCTGGCCCGGTTCATTTTCCGTCTGCAGTATCGGTCCAAGGCCATGTCCTGTTGAGCTAACAAATGAATTGCTCATCCAGCTGCATGTCACAGTGTGGAAAAAGGCATTCATCATTTTCTTGCTTTCCCCACATGGACTG
Source organism: Gracilinanus agilis (assembly GCF_016433145.1). Classification (NCBI taxonomy): domain Eukaryota; kingdom Metazoa; phylum Chordata; class Mammalia; order Didelphimorphia; family Didelphidae; genus Gracilinanus; species Gracilinanus agilis. The sequence goes on along the minus strand of NC_058134.1, from coordinate 116,582,275 downwards.
GTAGTTTCTCTCTTTGGAATGATGATGGATCTCGATGAGGAGACACAGTAATATTCAGGAATTCAGTGTGATCAGCTCAGTGTTATCTGCAAATAGGAACAGATCAAAGAGTTCATTCTCAATAGAGAATCCCTCTTCCATCTGGACTGAGGATGAAGGACATCCTACGGGACAAGGCAAATACCTTTAGCAAGCATGCATCTCCTTGTTTTATACCTCAATGGACATGGATAATGGGAGGCTTATTAAAGATGAGTATCTCTGGAGTTGCATCTTATCAGGGAAAAAGGCAGAGGTTGTGACTTGCCCAGGATCACACAGCTTGTAAGTGTCTAAGGTTGGATTTGAACTTGGGTCTTCCTGACTCCAGGTCCAATACTCTATCTACTTTATCATAAAGGTGCCTCCATCTACCATATTTACCCAAAGGGATAAAGTTCTAAAAGGGGGTAACAAAGGGCTGAGTCTACAAAGTAGGGCTTGATCTATGCTTTTTTTTAAAAATTTGTCTTGGGAAATCAAATTCACAGAACTCTTCTGTGCCCTCTCCCGATTTCCATTTCTCACCACTAAAGTAGCTCCTATGGAAAATCAGATTGTGGTTTTAATGTTTTGAGTCTACAGACTAGCAGCTAGGAGGCTCAGTGGACAGGGTGCCTGATCTAGAGTCAGGAAGTCTCATTTTCATTTATTAGTTGTGTGATCTTGAGCAAGTCACTTAACCCCATTGGCCTCAGTTTCCTCATCTGTAAAACGAACTGGAGAAAGAAATGGCAAACCTCTCTGGTATCCTTCATCCCAAATGGGATCATGAACAGTGGGATGTAATTGAAAGTGACTGAACCTGCCTGAAGACTTGAAGAAAAAATAGCTTCTGTTTATGAAGTACTCTAAGAAAGCTTCAGTGAGTAGAGCTAGCACAACCCCTTCCAGGGGGCTTCTTTTGCCTCCTTTCCCCACCTCTACAGGTTCTAATCAGTGTCTTTGCTAATTTTGTGACTTGGAGAATTTACTTCATTTCTCCTGACTTTTAGCTTCCTCTTTGTAATAGGAGGAGGCTGAATAAATGCTCTCTCAGGTCCCTTCGAGCACTAAATCCTGTCCTCTGCTCTAGTCAAGTTTTGAGTTAAACTTTCCTGGAGAGAAGAATGCAACAGGGGACCCCAGGGCACATCAGCTCCCCTCTGGGCCTGAGTGCTGCTTTGCTAGAACTTTCTTGGCCTCTTGAACTTGGCCTTGACATTTATTTTCAGCCTTTTGCAATAAGAAATTCTGATCCAGTGAGAAGTCAAAAGGGGTCTCTGAAATGACGCACTTGAGCACAGCTTCAAACAATGTGGTGTATCTGTGGAGGGCTCAGAAACCACAGTAGCAGACAGCCTGGTATGCAGCAATCAGCCATGGAGGAAGGAGCCTCTTGGTGGGAAGGTTTGGGGGGGCTGAGAGGCCAGAAATCAGAGAGAGGACTTAGAGCAAGTAGTGCCTTAAGCCACAAATCCAAATCTTTACATGTGCACAGGGCAGAAAAGATTATTAGTCACACACACTCCTAGGACTTTGGAATAGGGAATGCTGTTTTGAACACAGGCAGGGAATATGTTAGTAGCACCCCATGGGCCCTTGTGGACTAAATAATAGCCAGTGTCCAGAGACATAACTAGCATGAGGTCAGTGGGGCTTTGTCCTGGGGGGCTGACATTCAGGGGTGCATTTTCTTCTTATAGAGGTCTCTTTCCTCTCCAGAGGAGTGTAGCCCTGATTGACACCTCTCACTTGGGGCTCTGATTCTCCATCTATAAAATTAAAGGCTTGGTTTAAATCAGGCTTCTTTGCATGGAATCAATGTGCTTAACCCCCAACCCCCCCCCCCCAAATTTTTGATAACTTTATTTCAATATAGGTGATTTTCTTTGTAATATTATGTATTTTATTTTATGCATTTAAAAATACTCTGAGAAGAGGGCCAGAGATTTTGCCAGCCTGCCAAAGAGGTCCATGAAACAAAAAAGTTAAAAATCCAGGGCCTACATGATCATTAAGTTTTCTCTTGACTCCAAATCATATGATTCTCCAGTTCTTTTCTCTTGCTCAATCCCATGACCCAGGAGTTCTCAAGTCACATCTTGTTTCTTTTACCTCCCCTTCATCTCCTTCCATGCATTTTCTTTTGCTCACTGTTCTTGACCTGCTTTCTTTCTTTTTTTCTTTTTCTTTTTTTAAACCCTTAGCTTCTGTGTATTGGCTTATAGGTGGAAGAATGGTAAGGGTGGGCAATGGGGGTCAAGTGACTTGCCCAGGGTCACACAGCTGGGAAGTGTCTGAGGCAGGATTTGAACCTAGGACCTCCCATCTCTAGGCCTGATTCTCAATCCACTGAGCTACCCAGCTACTCCTTGACCTGCTTTCTTTTTGCTTCTTAAGCACCTCTTCTGGGCTTCTCTGAGTTTCATTGATTCTCTCTCTCTCTCTCTCTCTCTCTCTCTCTCTCTCTCTCTCTCTGTCTCCTTCCCTCCCTCCCCAACTCTCTTTCTCTCTCTCTCTCTCTCTGTTTCTAATTTAAAACCTTTGCCTTCTATTTTAGAATTGATACTACATATCTATTCCAATGCAGAAGATTGGTGAAGGCTAGGTAATGGGTGTTAAGTGCCTTGCCCAAGGACACATAAATAGGCAGTATCTGAGATCAGGTTTGAACTCAGGTCCTCCAGCCCTCTAGCCCTGGCTCTCTATCCACTGAACCACCAACCTACCCCTTATGATACTTCTTAAATGCAATTTTTGGGGAACATACTCAATTGCTGTTGGATAGAGAAATGTTTTATTCACTGAGTGTCTTTTGGGCTTTTTTGTTGAGATATTGAAGATAAATAATGTTGAATGGTAAAATCTAAAACCTTCAGCCACATGTAGTAGACATGTGACAATATGCTGAGTGGAAGTAAGTGTTCAATAAGCTGCTATGAACCCTGCCAGAGTAATTGAGATCAGCTGGTCTAGAGCCACTGACCATCCCATGATTCAATAAAGTGGCAATGAAGGGTGTGTGTGTGTGTGTGTGTGTGTGTGTGTGTGTGTGTGTGTGGTGTATTTTGACTCTCTCTCTTTGACTGTGTCTCTGGATGTGTTTGAAAACAGCTCTTTCCTTTAAAGGGTCGTTCTAGGTTTGCTGGTGTGGCTGTTTTGAAGACTTTGAAAAAAAAGATTGAAGTTTATATTGTCCTTGCTCTTGTATTTTATAGAGGAGACATTTTGTTTTTAGGGGATCATGGGTAAAACATAAAACCTGGATTTTGAAGCCAGAAGGCCAAGGTTCAAATCCCAGCTCTGTTACAGTCTAACTGACTTTTGCCAAGACAGCTATGTGGTACAATAGATAGAGTGCTGGACCTAAAGTCTAAAAGACCTGCTTTCAAATCTGGCCTTAGGTAATTAATTCCTGGCTGTGTGGTCTAGAACTGGTCATGTAAACGCTAGCTGCCTCAGTTTCCCTAACTGTAAAATGAGGATAATAATAACACTTATTTCCTAGAATTGTTGCTCAAAAGAGATATTTAAAATTTTCTTCACAAACCTTAAAACATTACACAAGTGCTATTATTATTATTATCTTCATTATTTCACTTCTCTGAGCTTGTTTCCTCAACTGTCAAATGAAGGGATTAGGCTAGATGACCTCTCAAGTTCCTTCCATCTCTTCAGTCTTTTATTATATTAGGTCTGCTGTTGATAAAATTGTGTAATCTTAGAAAGTTGCCTAGAGCTCAGGTTCCTTCTGCTGCTTTAGTCCTGACTTAACCCTCATGTGCCACAGCTAAATTTCTAATTGTCTCCTGAACATTTCTGTGGAATTGCCAAGCCAGTGCCTCAAGCTAAAATGGAACCTGTCACCTTTCCCCTGAAATCCCCTTCTCTTCCTGGCTTTTCTCTCTCTCTTAATCACACCACTAATCTTCTAGTCAGCCATTTTCCATTAGAATTGTGTTTGAATCCCCTGGTTCTCTCACCCCATAGCTGGATAGTTGCAGGAATCTATTGATTATATCTCTACAACACATCTCACATGTGTTCCCTTCTTACCATTCTGGCTCCTACCAACTTTTTTACCACACACTTAGCCTATCTCACTTTTAATCCACAACTTCAATCCAATTCAATTTATCCTATGGATCATTGACAAGTTACTCTTTCTAAATCACAAATCCAATTATATCTTTCTATTACTCAAAAATCTTCAATGGCTCCCATTTACTACTAAATAAAGTCTGGTTTTCTCATCTTGGCCTCCAAAGCTTGAGCTGTGACCTAACTTTCTTGCACTGCTCCCCTTTGCCTGTTATTTAAATCCATACACATTCACTGCTTCCCTAATACCTCATTCTTTCCTTTCTCAATGTCTTGGTCCTATTCTTCCTTATGCTAGAAATGGACTCCTGCACGGTCTCCATCTATTAAAATCCTACCCATCCTTCAAAGCCCAGCTCAGCTACATCTCCTCCATGGAGTTTTTTCTGATCCCTATAGTGATGATACAGTAATATCACCCTCATGTAGCTCGTAACACTTTGTACTTCTCTCATGAATGCATCATATTCTAATGGATATTATGTTTGAATGAATAAGTGATTACTATGTGTCCAGCACTGGGCTAAATACTGTGAATACAAATAGAAAAAGCAAGAAAATCCCTTTTTTCAAGGCAGCTCACACTCCTTGGGACCATAGCAATGGCAGGGCCAAAGTAGTCCCTCCATTTCATCAGAAGGAATATAGTTGGCGACTTCTCTCTCATTCAAACCATATGAGTCTTTAAGTAGGGTGGGTGGCCAGGACTGGAAGGAGACGAGGAATGTAGAGGAGAGAACATCTCTGGTGATGACTCTTCTTATTTCTTGGCCATCATGGTCCTGAGAAGCCTGAACCTCAGGATAGGGTGAGGAGGGGGAGGCATCTGGGGAGAGAGAAGCTCTGGTCATAGGGGTCTTCCTGTGCCTCTGCAGATTTGTGTCCTCCATTGGAAAGTGAGTAAGCTGAGATCAGCTCTGAAAAGGGGTAAGAAAGGGACCCTGGATTTTTTGAAGACCTCAAGCTTCTGTCTGACCCACAGACCTAATTTTTTTTTAACAACATTCTTCTGGTGCAGCAAGGCACAGAACGCTATGTTATGTGACGAATCAACCTTTTTCCCATCATACACCTCTTTGATGACATACTTTGTACCTTTCTCCCATGCAGTTCTTTTACTTGTGCCTGCTACATGGTTCTCCATTCCCCTTTGGATTACCCTCAATCTTATTTCTTCAAAAAAACATATGCCTCATAGCTGACTTATGGCCAGCCCACACAATGGTAACCACCCAATGTGAAGATGGGTAAAAAGCTCAAGAATGTTGGAATTTGCAGCCAATTTACAGGAGGACATGATTAAGGGTTGCAAATGATTTCCAACCCCAGCAAGAATATCAACACCAGTGAGACTGTAGATCCATCAAAGTATCGAAATCTTTGTCTTCTGACCTCAAAAGATCCCCCTGATTTCAGGGATCAGATGTCTTAATTTACTTTTCTTCTTCCCTCCACTATTTAACACAGTGCATTGCATTCAACTGGTGCTAAATAAATATTACTTACTGAATTTTTAAATATTTGCTATTTGATGCTTCTCTGAGGTAGAATAAGGACAAATGAGATCTTGTGAAAAGAATGCCTTCGAGAGGAAAAAATGTGTATTTTTTTAAGTATTCTTTTTATTCATTCTGAACAGGGAACATGCAGGCCTTCAGAGGGTTAGGGCCTACTTATTTTATGCAACCTGGGAGCATCTATTCTGGAAATAGCTATCCTGGAAGCTCTCCAGCTTGGTACTCAGTATTTTCAGTTTCAAATATTATTCTCTGTGTACTTTGAAAACCTGTCAAAGCTTGACTGAGATCTGGCTTTCTTTCTGGTTTCTTTTCCTTCCCTTTGGTCAAACACATCTCTCCTAGACAATAAGTGACTTGCTGCTGGCTACTGCTGCTCTTGCTGCTGTCTTACCCTACCCTGAGTCCTGGGGCACTCTCTTCTTGTCAGAAGGTAGCTCTGTAGCTTGGGAAGCAGAATAAAAGGAAGAATCTGGATAGAAAGAAACAGAAGGGCAAAAGAGGGAGTAATTCTCATTGTTCTGAGCTCTAGTAGACAGGTGCAGTTTATCCAAGATGGGAATCTAAAATGGCCAGCCAGTTCAGTGATTTTTTTTTCTTCTGTGACAAAATGTAGTTATATAGAACTTTGTTCTTTAGCCAAAGGAGGCATCCTTTCTCCAAAAAATAAAATCAAGAATTGTCATAGAATTTTCTTTTGACTTTGGGGAGTTGAAGGGAATTTCTCAGAGAAAGTATACAGAGAAAAAGGAAGGAATGTTTGCTTTACTTCATGGAGCCTCAGACTTGTTATTTTGGGATGGTGTGGTGGGTGTTAATGGTGATATGTGATATGAAGAAAGAGTAATAATTGTAGAGAGGTCTTAATTCATTCTTTCTAGAAAACAAATATTGATTAATATTATTATTTTGCTGGAAAGTAGAGAGAGCTGGGTCCAGAAATGGCCACTATTTCTTTCAGAAATGCCAGAAAATACCAAGAAATTCCCCCCCTCCCCAACCAAAAGCCTCAGTTATTTTAGCAATCAAGGATGTGATTTAGGGAAGATTTGGTTTGTGGAGTGCATTAGTTAATGTTGATAGTCTATGGGCTCAGGCAGAGAATACGGATAGAAGAATGTCAGAGCCAGAAGGCTGAATGAATCAGGACATGTCTGAAGGGAATGGAAACTTAGAGTAAGGAAAAGTTGAATTTTTGTAGCATGGGGGTATGGGTAGGAAGGGAGTAGAAGAGATGGGGTAAAATTTTAGAATAAAGTTCTAAATTGTAATATTATTTTAATAAATCACTTAATTAACAAATTAATTCAAGATTATAGATTTATGTTTAAAAGGCCTTCAGAGGCTGCTTTTTCCCTCCTTTCTCAGGTGGGACTACAGTTTAGGTAGTTACTAACAGGTGCCTGGTTTATGACTGTGGGCCAACCAGCAAGGTTTTCCCCAGGCAAGGTTAATTGTATAAATTAGCCTATAAGTCAGTTATTTGTGCTTTTTGTTCCTCCAAAAATAGGACTCTATTAAAAGCATCAATTTAAAAATATTAAAAGTACAAATTATAAACTGATTCCGTTGATAACTTAAAAATTAAAGAAACATGATATCTAAGTACAGTCTGGCATTTTACAATTAAACTTTGGTTATTTTATAATCACTGCATAAGTGAATTTAGATTTTTTTTCTGAGAAAAGTAGCAAACTTGCACTATTAAGAAAAGATTCTTAATAGATGCTTTGAATTTAAGTTGAATTGAATTGGAGCATCTGTGTAGCTCCTGGCATTGTCTCACCTTTGGGGCTTCTGAGCATATGAAAACCTTTGATTGGAGCTTCCTCTACCTGCCTCACTTATCAAAAAGAGGTGGTTTTTCATCTATGGAAAACCCAGATGTAAATCCTTGAAGGCATAACTTACACTGAGAGCTGGGCACTCCTAGTTTCTCTACACATGGAAAAGAATTATGTTTTGCTATTGTCAATCCTTTTGTAAAAGAAAGAATCTTTGATTGGAAGTAAGAAGTGGATCGTATTCATTGTTTATCAGTTGTGTCACCTTGGCTGAGTCTTCTCCTGGTATCAGTTCCCTTATTCATAATTGAAGAGGTCCCACTTTAGTGCTAATAACTAATTACCAGGAAATGTTGACTTTATTTGAATTTGCATGGCATATTTACACTGGGATGAAACCAATCACCATATCTTAGACAGTTTTAACCTTGAATTGTATGAATTCGAATACATGAGACCACATCACTGGCTTCATTATTCCTACTAATTTCCTAATCCATATTTCACTCACATGTCATCAAAATTGGTTGTAACCTCTAGTAATTCTTTCAGTTCTAAAACTGTAGAACTCAAGGGATAACCTATATCCCCTCCTGCTTCATCAACAATTCTGCATAAATTCTTTCTCTCTTGATCAGAAAAGGGAAGGAACAGATATGAAAGAAGTTACCTGAGTTTCCCCAAATTTGTGTGAAATCCTTATGATGACCTCTTTCTCATTCCTTCTGATGAATAACTAAGTTTGAAAGGGGTTTTCTTGGCTAAATTCAGATTTTATTCTCACAGAGCTTTTGTTCTCAAAGTCCTAAGTAGTTTTTCCTTCTCTTACTATTAAAAATAATTTAGCTGTCCAAAAAGAAAGTCAGGAGATTAATAGTAATAATAACAGTTAACATTTTATAGCACTGTGTTAAGTGCTTTTAAAATATTATTTGATTCTTACAACCCTGGGAAGTAAGTGCTATTATTATCCCCATTTTATAGATGAGAAAAATAAGGCAAACAGAGACTAAGTGACTTAACCAAGGTCATGTAGCTAGTTAGTTATCTGAGGACAGATTTGAATTCAGTTCTTCCTAACTCCAGGCCTAAAACTATCCACTGAGATTTTCCTTGTTCTGATTATAGGGGACAGAACTAGGAACAATGGGTGGGAGTTGCAGCTACAGGAAGGCAGACTTTGATGAAGTAAGGATTATACAATTTGAACTGTATAAAAGGAACAGTTCATTTTGGGAGGTAGTACATTTCCCATCATTGAAGGTATTCAAACTGAGACTAACTGACCCCTGGTCAGGGATTGTTGTTCCATCATTTTCAGTGGTTTTCACTGTGACTTCATTCGGGGTTTTCTTGGCAAAGATACTAGAGTGGTTTCCCATTTCTTTATCTTGCTCATTTCACAGACGAGAAAATTGAGACAAACAGGGTAAAGTGACTTGTCCAGGGTCCTACACAGTAAATCTGAGAACCAAATTTGAACTCAGATCCTGTCTGGAGTCAGGATTGCTGACATCAGGCTCAATGCTGTACCCACTGTGCCATCTAGCTGCCAATTCTTTAATTAGAAAAGGCTAAAAAACCTGCTCATGTATTTTACAAAAAAAAAATACAATTTCTTTTCAAGTATTTCCAAATACATTTCCTCTCAGTTTTCAAATAAAATAAATTTCATGTCAAAATAATAGGAATTTAAAAATTAAATATTCTAGTGAAAAAGAAAAAGCAGTTCCATTTTGCAAGTTTTCCATTCTCAACGTGTTTGTTGGCTTGTAGAAGGTAGGCAATATGCAAAAAGCTGAAATTCATGAGAGTGCATTTCCTGAGTACTTATTGCATTGGGAATTATATGATATGAAATGTTGATTTGTTTTTCATATGTTCTTTAAGTTTTTATATTAATATGTTCTTTAGGAATGCTTTCTTTTCCTATTCTATATTTCATTTGTATTCCAAGCATGGCATACTTGTTTTTTGTTTTTTTATTACACATCAATGTAAAGTCCTTCTAAAGTTGGTTTTTTTTTTTGGTGTAGTCTGTGGTAACAATCTCTTTCTTTTCCCTTCCTGTATTTCCTTTCTTCAAATCCTCTCCCTTTCGCTTCCTTCCCCTCTAGTCTTCTCTGTTCTTTCTGACCTTTCTAGAGATTCCCTCTCCAATTTTTTCCCTCTCTCTTCTACCCATTCTCATTGGACTCATTTCTAAGTTATACCACAAACCATCCAGCTTTTCTTTAAAGACTTCTCTCAAGGGTCAACTGGTTAGCTCAGTGGATCCTGACCCAGGCCTAGAGACGGGAGGTAAAAAAAGGTGGACCACTAAATGGCCTATAAAGATGCCTTCAGCCCCCATATTGACTTAGAAAGCAACATATTAAAATTATCTACATCCTATTTTATTTGTATTTATTTTATTAAATATTTCCCAATTACATTTTTTTTAAACCCTTATACTTCGGGGTATTGTCTCATAGGTGGAAGATTGGTAAGGGTGGGCAATGGGGGTCAAGTGACTTGCCCAGGGTCACACAGCTGGGAAGTGGCTGAGGCCGGGTTTGAACCTGGGAACCTCCTGTCTCTAGGCCTGACTCTCACTCCACTGAGCTACCCAGCTGCCCCTCCCAATTACATTTTAATCTGGCTCTCTGCCCTTGAGAGTTGGGTTCACAGGCTGAGTGTTTGACACATTTGGTATAGAGAAAAGTACAATGAATACAGCATGGAAGGATGTGGGTCCAAAGCCCAACTTTGATGCTTACTGCTCATGTCACCTTAGGTAAGTCATGGTTTTCCCTGGGTTTTAGTTTCCTCATCTGTAAATAAGAGGCTTGGACTAGGTAGCCCCTGAGATCTCTTCTAGATACCACACAACACAATATAATACAAGACAATAAACATTTATTAAGCACCTGCTATGTGTGAGGCATTGGGATAAGTACTGGGAATGCAAATAAGAAAAAGAAAGATGGTTCTTGCCTTCAAGTGACTTACAATCTAACAGGGTCAGACAGTACACAAAAAGAAAGATCTGCATTCTTCCATATGACCTGAGTTTGAGTCTCAGTTCTGATTCTTACTAGCTTTATGATTGAGAGCAAATCATAATTTCTCCAGGTTTTGGGTCCCATTTGTAAAAAAAAAATTAAAAAAAGGAGGGGGATGATAAAACTATCCTTACTTACCTGAGAAGTTACTTGTGAGGAAACTGATTGTGAACTCCAAAGTGCTATATAAATGTTAGTAATTATTAGAAACTGAGACTTTATAGGCATTCTCTTAAATGCTAAAATCTTGTCTATTCTCTTTTGGAAACAGTATAGAGGGGTAGTTATACTTCTGTTAAAGCAACTAGAGTCATCATTGGCTAGAAACCAGTGCCTACTTGTACCCACCATGTGTCTTCCCATTGCTTTTTGGGTCATGTGTGATGATAACTATGATTCTTTGAAATGTTGGCATCCCCTGGTTTGCAACCACATGACATCACCTTGAGAATATTTTTGTTTAAAAAGCTGGGTTTTAGCAGCAGAGAACAGCCTAGGGTTGTTAAAAGTATTGGACAATTTCTCAAATGCCATCCAGACCTCTCTAATACTAATCCCTTCTGGGCCTCCTTCATTGTTTATCAGTAAAGGCTGTCTGAGATATATGTGCAGTGTCGTTGTGCTATCCCTATAAACATTTGTTTTGGACCACCCTTCTAGTCCATGGAGATCTGGTTTTGGTTCCCTGTTCTGACACTCAATGTTATTAGCCATTCCTTCCAGTTTGGTGTCAGTCAATAACTTAAGTATTTGTGCTTTCATCTAACCAATGGGTTTCATGAAACAATGAGTATTACTCTCTGAAGCCCGAGTTCTTCTGAGCTCCCACCATTTACTCAGAACCCTTGTAGGCAGGTCCACAGAATCAGAGGTTTTTCTCCTCCTCTTTCCTGTGCCGGTCTGCCATTTATGTTCTCTAACACACACATTCAGTTGCCCCACAAAATATTTTTGCTCTTGTCATGGACGTGGCCACTAAAAATAACCTTACTGACTGAAATGTTTAAGTTAGTGGCTCTGTCTAGACACAGCCGTGTTCAACCAAGCAGCATTTTCATTCAAAATAGAGGGGGGAAAATCCCAAGTTTGTGCAATGGTGACTAACTTGTCAGCAGCCCTGGCTGCTTTGCATCATTTAGACACAACACCGGCCTTGTCTTCCTTAAGTTAACTGATTCCAACTCCTTTCATCATTTTTCACGGGGCTCATTTTTCTAGCCCTCTATTCATTTTCCTTGTAGTTTTCTGGATCTCCTCCCAACCGATGTTAAAAACTTTCTAAATATTTATAAACTAGTCTTTGCCTTTTCTAATGAACAAATGGCAGGGACGCTATTTCTACTTGTAATCATCAGTGAATTCCATCTGTGGACAAAACTGTGCCTACCTTGCCTGATCACCAACATGGTACCTGCTACCACATCTCTTAGGAATGCTGAATAGATACATTATTCCCCCTGCCATAGCCGGAGGGGAACAGGTCCCCTTTTTATCCCACTAGGCTGATCCAAGTGACGCATGTTTGCTTTATCAACACGTGTCAAAGTCGAGCAGTAATTTATATTGATTACATAATGAGAAACTCCATCCCTGGTGCACCCTGTTCTTTCAGCTGCAGTAAGTCACACCTGTAGAAATGCAAACTCACATCTGGATCCATAAATCTGTTCTTTCTGATTCTCGGGAGAGATACTTTTATGTACACTATAAATACAACTACATGTGGAACAGCAAGACCAAAGCAGATGGCTACACAGAATAACCATTTCCACCCCACTCCCTGGGCCTTTACTCTCTTCCTTGCCTTTGATATGTTCTGTTGGGGAGCTGAATCCATCATTCCTCTTTTAAAAAGGCTCTAGGTAACGGCTCCATTTATGTTTGGACAGCCAAGTTTGGGCTTTTTGATATTAGGAGATCTTAAGGACCACATCTGTGTTAGTGAAGGAATGTTAATTTCACTCCATACTAAATAAATGAAAGGAAATGCATTTTTTCCCTACAAAAATCCCAAGCATTGGACAAAATCCTTATGTTCCCCCCAAACGATTTGTCCCTATTTTAATCTTCATTTGCTTTGGTGAAAGCCATCTAATAGTAGGCTTTCAGAAACCAATTTGAAAGAAAACCACATGAAGTCAGCCAAACAACTGTCTACTTCAAAAACAACCATCCCCTAGCCAGCTGGTTGACTGAAGTTAACTTCTTTTCCCCACCTTCCCCCAAATGATCGCTGTATGTAGACACAACATTAGGGAAGTCATTTAAATAAAAGGGATCATGAGATTTATGCAGTACATTTTTCTTGAGGATCCAAATGTTTCCTCTTTGTTATCTCATCTGTCTTCACAATTGTTCTGTAAGGTAGATAGCATTTTTTAGCTAAAGAAAATAAGCAACAGAAGGGCCCAGTAACTTGTCCAAGATCGCACAGTGAGACGGAAGCAAAGCTAAGAAGCCAAATCTCTTGATTTTACATCAAATGAGAAAATCTTCCTAAAGCTCTTAGCACAGTGCCTGGCCCATAGAGAGGCTTAGTAAATGTTTGTTCCTTTTCTCTTCTTCCTCCTCCAGTCTGTTTAATGGATTTTCAGGATCTTCCTTCTGTATATAGGTTCAGTATAGCTTTTGTGAAGCTATAACTCTCTGTTTAAGAACTATTTTGTTCAGTTGTCATAGACCCACAGAAAACAACTGGAAGGCTTTTTTGGAGGCCATCTGGTCTATTCTGGAGTGGATAGATTGCCAGGCCTGGAATCGACTGAATAACCACAAAATTAAAGAATAACAAAAAATGTTTAAACATATCATCATAAAATAAAATAAAACAATACTTCAAATTTCTGAGTTGCAATTTTATTCATAAAATATACATTTATAAAATGATCAATTCAGGAAAGTAGTAACTACTCATAATAAAATGACACTGTCGAAACACAGAACTGAATATTCACAGTCAGAGATCCTCGGTTCATAACACAAGCTTTCAAGCCCTTATTCAGAATTGTGTATGTATTTGAATATTAAATGTACTTATTTTGTTAAGTATTATTTCAGGTAGAATTACATTCTCTTCCTATATGTCATTAATACTTCCTTGGTTCATTGACCAAAGAACATCTCTACTGTCAGATAACTAACAATTTTACACATTCTAATTTTCTTCAAAATTTTCCAGTTTTATAAGATAGAAGGAAACAGCATTTATTAAGTACCTACTATGTGCCAGGCACTGTACCAAGTGATTTACAAATATCTCATTTGAGAATCAAAACAAGGGGAAACTGAGGCAGACAGAGGTTGAAGTGATTTACTTAGGGTCACACATAGTAAGTGTCTGAGGTCAGATTTGAAATCAGGTCCTCCAAATTCCAGGCATAGCACTCTTGCCACTGCACCATTCAGCTGTCCTCTGTGATAACTAAAAAAAATTGATAAGTAATGATACTTTGGTGGAAGACAGCCATTTGACATATAGGCAGTGTATTTGGCCTTGGGACCTATAATGGACTGGAGAGTGCTAGTACTTTGTAGGTGCCCTATCCCCTCTTGTCACATTCTTGTTCAGGTATATGAGGTGGCCTAGATGAATTCTGAAGTCCCTTAAAACTGTGAGATTCCATGAGAAGGAACACTATCCACATCTAGAGAAAGAACCGTGGGAGTAGAAATGCAGAAAGAAAACATGATTTATCACTTGTTTATATGGGTATGTGATTTTGGGGTTTTGGTTTTAAAAGATTGCTCAATTGCAAAAATGAATAATATGGAAATAGGATTTGAGTGATAATATATGCATAAGCCAGTGGAATTGCTTGTCAGCTCCAGGATGGAGACAACAAGGATCATGTAACCATGGAAAAAATTTAAATATAAAATAAAATAAAGTAATCTTCCTAAAAAAACAAACAAAACTGTGAGATTCTGTGACTGTAAGCTCACTACACATGCAAATGTGCATATGCATGTGCATGCATGTTTTGCTGTTAGTCATTTGGTCATTTTTCAGTCATTTCCAACTCTTTGTGACCCCATTTGGAGTTTTCATGGCAGACACTGGAGTGGCTTGCCATTTCCTTCACTAGCATATTTTATAGGTGAGGAAACTGAGGCAAACAGGTTTAAGTGACTTGCCCAGGGACCCACAGTGAGTAAGTATCTGAGGCCAGATTTGAACTTACATAGATGAGTCTTCCTGATTCCAAGCCCAGTCCTCTATCCACGGTAAGATATACCAGGTATGTAAACACAGACAAATCATATACTGTAAATGTAGCAGGGAAGCGAGTTATTTAAAGGAGGCTAGCGCATATTCTTATACAGTTAAAGATTCTTTTATAAGGAAAATAATTTGTAATATATGATGTGTAATGAATAACTACCTCCTTATTTCTATTTGGAAAACTTCATCTTAGTTTGGATTTTCTTTAATTGGGACAGATTTAGAAATACATGAATATATAAATTTCATTCTTGAACATATTGTTGTAGATCCTTACTTCCTCTAAAAAGCTCATATTACCATATACTCATAATCTTATTTATCTGCACAGATATTTTCCCAAACCATTCATGTCTTCTTGAGCTGGGCTCTGAGAGAGCAATCCTATTCATTGGCTCTGGTGGGAATCTCAAGCCTCAGAAGCTTACTGGCTATGAAACCATTTTTGCCTCAGTTTCCTCACCTGAAAAATGAACTGGAAAGAGAAATGGCAAACTTCTCCAGTATCTTTGTCAAGAAAACCTTAAATGGGTCTGACAAAGAGTCAGACGTGATTGAAAACCACCAAACAATAACAACAAATAATTAGTCTACTTCCATCTAGCTATTTCTCTTTGTTTCTCACATAATATTTATGCCCATTGCTTGGATGGTACACAGCCCTGTTTACCTAGAGGTAAGAGCAGAGAAGAACTTTAAACTATCATCTCTTTCAACTGCATCATCACCGAAAGGGACAGCAGCAAGTTGATTTGACTGAAGAGCTCTGGAACCATTCTGCTGCCATCCATGTGGCCAGAGCCTTAATGAACAAATCGGAGCCAGGTGGGCTCAGCTCAATTCCTCAGTGACTGGCCAAAGGCATACCTAAACTGTGAACTCAATGGTAAGCCCATCTGTTCCCTTTTCTCTGAAACTTTTTTCTGCTTTTTACCTCAAAGGCAGATCTTCTTGCCCCTTTCATTTCTCCTTTTAGCAAATGCATTTGAAGGGGACCTCAAAGTCCCTTCCTTTATTTTTACTTTCAGCAAATTGGAGGGAAACTATTTCCCCATATTATATACTATGAACAATAGGCTTTAAAAATAACTCTTATCTTCTGTCTTAGAATCAATACTAATTATTGGTTCCAAGGTAGAAGAGCAGTAAGGGTTAGACAAGGTAGGTTAAGTGACTTGCCTGAGGTCACATGGCTGGGAAGTGTCTGCAGTCACATTTGAACCCAGGATCTCCAGTCTCTAGGACTGGCTCTCAACCCACTGAACCACCTTGCTACCCCCAAACAGTAGACTTTTGAAAAATGTACCTCCCTCAGCATTCTCCCTTTATTTCTCGACTCTGTTTGTTTTGTTTCCTAATCTTAACTTGTCTCTTCTTGAAAAAGAGTAACCTTTTTTTTTTGAAGTTTCTGACAAATTTTATTTCCTTCTGTCTCCAGGCACATTCTAGTATGTCTGCAGGTGAAGCTTTTTTTTTTTTCCCTCTCTCTCTCCCCATACCTGCCCTTCCCTTTCTTCTCACGTTACTTTAACTCTCACCTGGTGTTTTATCTCTGATATCTGTAATTTCTCCTTAACTCACATTCCTGCTATTTAATGTCTCCTCCATGATGAGTTCTGCTTCTGTTCTAACCTAACAAATTCCCCACCAATTTCAGTCATTTTCTAAGGACACCTAGGTTTCTTTACCTTTAATTACCCATGGCTCTTTTCATCTAAGTCAGTGATTCCCAAAGTAGGCGCCACTGCCCCCTGGTGGGTGCTGCAGCGATCCAGGAAGGCAGTGATGGCCACAGGTACATTTGGGGGGCGGTGAATAACTGTAAGGGGGCAGTGATCGTGTGACGGGGATGCTAAGTAATATTTTTTCTGGAAAGGGGGCGGTAGGCCAAAAAAGTTTGGGAACCACTAATCTAAGTCCATTCAATCTTCATTCTCTCCTCCCAAACTTCTTGGCTTTTATTATTAGTTAATTGAAACAGTTGACCTAACACCTGCTATGCATAAAAAAGTACTCCTATCACAGTGATAACAATGATTCCTTGGAAATACCTCTTACATAGTGGGATCAATTGAAGTTCTTGTTCCATGAGCAAAAGTGAGAGAAATAGTTGATTTTTGTCAATGATAGCTTTCTAGACTATCTGAAAATTCAGGGGCTGTTTGGCCAATGTTTCATCATGGCATGAATGTGACCTTAGATTCTCAACAACATGCCAGTGAAGCACAAATTCTGGCAGGTCCTACTATCACAATGGGTCAACAAGGTGGGGACGGGACCAGAGATGGTCTACATTTCTGTTGTCCAAAGATCAATCTGAATTTTTGGAGAAGCTCATCACTAGAATGGACATCAGGTGAAAAATTGGAGAGAGAGGGCATAACACCTCACCAAAAAATCCATCAAATAAGCTGCAGAGAGATTAAGAGCCACATTTTTAAAGGGAGAACCCACACTGATGAAATCACAAATCTCAGAGTAGGAAGCAGTTACATCTATTGAAAGAGACAAATGGAGCAACTCTTAGAGGTGTTTTTGTCATTCACAAGTAGAGTTGCCTGGACACTGGCTCTTCAGACCCAGAAGAAGAAAGTGATATGTGAAGAATACAGAAAACTTGGGAGCACCAACTTCCACTCGATCTCAAGGGAAGCTCATCTTCCCAAAGAAATTATGTCCACATCATCAGATGTCAACATGGTGGGGAAGAGAAGATTAGACTTTATAGATGACGCTGCACTTAACTTAAGGTGTGAGGAAAATAGATGAAAAACAACAATAAATGCAACCAGAATTCTACTTTAAAAGTCTTAAGACCAAAACAACTTCAGAGGTTAAACTCAGAGATTTCATAAAACATATTAGAGCTAAAAAAGACCTTGGAGATCATTGTATGCTAGCCCATTATATATAACTGGATGAAATTGTCCCTAAGAAGTGATGGTTGGTGACTCTCCCAAGCCAATTAGGAGGAGCAAAAACTTAATCCAAATGATTTCTAAAGTGGTTCCTAGTGTACTCACAATTCCTTGCGAAGATAGACATGTAGTCTTGCCTTGAAAGAGTTTGGGGCTTTAAACCTTATACCAACTATTCTCGGATTCTCCAAGTTTTGCTAAATATAATCAGAAATGAGAGAAGAAAATAGGTAGCACAAGCCGAAGAGAAGACAGCATCCCTCATACAGTGTGTGATAAATTTATTTGGTTGGGTTCCGTAGACTAGTTCATTCTTTTTTAAAAATACATGTGGTTTTCAGCTTTCAAGGCGCAGAGGCTGGTTTTCATTAGAACCCTGAGTTAGGTCTTATCTACAAAGCTGAAACCTCTGACTCTTTGGAAGTGAGTGCAGTGAATGAAACTGAAGCACATGTAATTTTTTTTAAACGTAATTATTTGAGCAAATGCAGGACAGCTGGGCAGGTTCAGTAGTCCTATCAAATTTTCATACACCATCAGTGGTAGAGTTAGTAGTGACTAGAAAGCAGAGTGCAACCTAGAATCATTCTCATGTAGCTTTTTCAGGCCCATCTTGACCCTTGAGGGACTAGGAAAGGGACACATACTTTTTGGAGCAATTCAGGAACATTAAGTGTATTTGGTTCTATTTTGGATGGCTTGATTTCTTAAAAAAAAAAAAAAGAAAAAGAAAAAGAAAAAACCTGACATACAGGTGACTTGTTTATCTTGGTTAACTTTTCTAGCTAGTTATAGATTCACAAGATTCATATCTGGAAAGGATCTTTATTTCCATATGTGCCAAATAGGAAGACTGGTCCCAGCGATCTAAAGGAGAAAAGGGTCATACGTGTAGTGTCAGAGCTGAGATCTTGCCCAAGGCTCATTGATTCCAAATCCAATGCAATTTTGACCACATCAGTTATGTCCAAAGTCAGTTTCCCTGGTTTCAAATACTGTTTGTGACATTTTATTATTGTTGAATTATTTTCAATCATGTTTGACTCTTTGTGCTCCCATTTGGGGTTTTCTTGGCAAAGATACTGAAGTGATTTGCCATTTCCTTCTCTAGATCAATTTACAGATGAGAAAACTAAGACCAACAGGATCAAGTGACTTGCCCAGGGTCACATAGCAAGTGTTTAAGGCCAGATTTGAACTCATGAAATTGAGTCTTCCTGACTTTTAGGTCCAGACTTTATCCACTGCTTTACCTAGCTGCCCATCTGTGACAATACCCATATATTTCGATTAAGTTATTTAGGCTCTGTGGGCCTCAGTTTTTGTAAACCAAGAGCTCTAACTCTATGTTCCTATGTTATATATTTCCTAGACTTTAGACTGCTGTTTTTTTACCATGGCATTCACCATGTCTAAGTTCTATTGTATTTGTGTTCATCCAGAGCTTATCTCTCTTACTTTTAAAATGGAAATTCCTTAATGATAGGGACCTCATCTTCTTTATTCTTGTGCCTCTTCCAGCACAAGTCCAATGGCACATTAGAAAGAACACCCCAAATCTTTGATTTCCATCTCTGTAGGGACCTCCTGATGAGGAAACTCTACTAGCAATTGTTCTGCCACTTACAGTTATAGAGAATTGCATGAATCACTGAGAGATGAAGTCAGTGAGTCAATGAACATTTATTAAGTGCCTACTACGTGCCTGGTCCTTCCAAGTGCTGGGGATACAAAGAGAGGCAAAAGACAGTCTCAAGAAGTTCATTGTCTCATGGTGGGGATGACCCTAAAAAGATGCTAAAAATTGGCCAAGAGGGGACCAGCACCAGGGCATGATGAAGTCCAGAGAGTAGATAACTTGGCATCATACATCCCCCTCCCACCAATGGAGAAACTGCCCAATGGAACATATACTGACCAGTGTCATTTGTAATGGAATGTTATGAAATCAATGCACAATGAAGATTTTTTTATAACTTCCCCAAGTTCATTTGGGAGGGGGGGGTTCACTTGCAATGGGTTTTGAGTTAACATATCCTCTGCTTTGTATTCCTTTCCAAGAGAGTGTCCCTTTCCCAGACACAGCATGGGATAATGGAAAAGTACTAATTTTGAGACTGATGACATCAATGACTTTTAGAGGAGGGAACCTTAGCCATCATCAAATCCAACTCTCATTTTACAGATGAAAAAACTGAGACCCAGGGAAGTTCCAGGTTTCCAGAGCAAAACTAAGAGTAGAAGACCAAGTCTCTTGACTTCTTGATCTTGTCCTTTCCTCTATAGTCTACTGCTTCTCTTTACATAAAACCAGAGCGCTGCTCACTTCATTCAGCTATCAGGTTCAGTGATATTAGTCATTATTTTTATTGCCTGTACTCAAAGGATGGCCACACCTGAAAGAGAAAAATAATGCTGACCCACCCCCGGCAATGAACTTGGACTCTTTCCCTCTAAAACATGAATACATGAATAAGTTATCTCATTGGCAACTTATATTTTAAAAAGCCGTATGACAAATCATCTTTTCTGCCACAGAAGCCATGAGAACATATCATTGCAAAGGAAAAAATTAAACTGTGAGAAATGGAATTGGATATATGAGCCAAATTCCACAAGAACACCCTTGAGCTTGGGGTCCTCGTTTTCATTCTTTGATAATATTTAGAAAACCAAATGTTTCAAAAATGTAAAAGGAATCTTGGATGATTTACAGAAATAGTAAAGTCATCAAAACACCCTGTGGCTATTGCATTTTTATAGGCATATTTATCCTGATGGATTAGAGCTGTGTCCAGGGCAAAAGGGACAAAGGATCAAGTGAATCTAAAGAGACAGGGATAGCCATCCTCATAGTGGAAAAGGCTCTTAAATCCTTCCAAGTTACTGCGTAGGGATTTCTGCACTGTGTGGTAGATGGGACTAGATGACCTTTAAGGTCTCTTTCAGCTCTAAATTCTGGGATTCTTGATGCCGAGGGATAAAATGGAATTGGAAAATGGAAAATATAAAACTAAGAGTCAGACAGCCTGTGACTTCAAGACCCAGTTCCGTTGTTAATGTACTGTGACATTAGGCACATTCCATCATCTCTTGGGCCCTCTATTTCTTCATGTACACAACAATGAAGTGAACTCGATGATTTCTAATATTCTTTTCAGTGTTGATTGTATGGTCTAATTAATATAATAATGATTCCAAACAACCAGTGATGAAGAATGTTCCCCTCTTCCTGACAGATAGGGGTTTCAGTGTATGGAATGAAACACGCATTTTTGTACATGATTAATGTGGGAATATTTTGCTTGAGTATGCATATTTGTGGTAATGGTTTCATTTTTCTTCTTCTCCAACACCAAATTGGGGGGTGGAGAAGGGTCAGAGAGAAAAATTAATTTCTTGATCATTGAAGAAGACTTTAATCTAAAAGCTTTAAAAATTATTCTACAATATCAACTAGTATAGTAATATTAGCAAGTTCACTGGAATAAGGGCCAGAAGTCCCGTGTTTTGGTCTCAAATATTTGAGTACTTCTAGCGGTTTGAGCTGGGGCTATTTAGAGTTTCTTTGCACCTCAGTTCAGATAATAATATTTGTTCCATTTACCTTCACAAGATTATTGCAAAGATACTTTGAAGTACTGTATAAGATAAAATATATATGTATGATTTATACATATAGAAGAGATATTACATTAATATATGGGCAGCTAGGTGGCACAGTAGATGAAACACTGGGCTTGGAATCAGGAAGACTCATCTTCATGAGTTCAAATCTGGCCTCCGACACTTACTAGTTGTGTGTCTCTGGGCAAGTCACTTAACACTGTTTCCCTCAATTCCAGAAAAGAAAATGGCAAGCCACTCTAGTATCTTTGTCAAGAAAATCCCAAAGTCACAGAGAATCAGATACAACTAAAACAACTCAACATCAATACATACAGTGTCCCTTGATACAAACATATAGATAAGATACATTAATATATGTTTTCAGATGCTTTAGAAGATGTAAGATACTATAGGAATTGTAGCCACTATTCATTTTAATGTGAGAGGTGCCATAATATAGCAGAAAGAAAGTAGGTCTTGGATCAACAACATTGTTCCCCCAAATTAATTACGGTAACTATTTGTATATTATAATAACTGATGGATTAATGGATGATAGGACCCATCAGGAAAATGTTACCTAGACCACTCTGCCGAAGTGTTTTATTTATAGATTAAACGAGTCATGAGTAATCACACAAATTTTCAATACTTCTCCAACATAAATAATACATTCTTACTCATTGCATAGAACAAAAGAGAATAAACAATTTAGTCTTCATTCCCTTTAAAAAAAACCCAGCTTTTCCTAATAGACCATTGCCTAGAAAGAGGCCAACTAGTGGAGGCTAATATTTGAGTCTTCAGAGTAGGCGTTTGTTTGAGCAAGTTTCTCTGCCTAAAGTTGTGAAAGTCTAAAACTGCCCAGTCCAGGTCTTTACTGGCATGGCTAAGTCAGGAAGGGAAAAGAGTAAACTCAACCCCTAACAATGATAACACATCAGCACAAGTTGGGGACAGGGAATACTCTTGGAGCTACCATAAAAGGCTACGTCTTTGGGGGAAAGTGAGACGAGTTGAGCTGCACAAACAATGAGTTCTCCCATATTTCCCGTATCTTGCTTCCTGACTTCCTAGTCAAAACCTTTTTTTCTGCAACCAATTTTCCGCATTCATCCAAATCCCTTGGATCTCAGCAATCCAAAGAAACTTTGGTACTTCTCTGACCTGACCTTTTGGTTTTTGTTTGCTTGGATCCCAGTTTGGACCACTGCCCTTTTCCCAGTGAAGAGAAAGGAGAATCAGTCCTCTCCAGTGCGAGTACTTGTCCTAATTGCCAGCACATGTCAGTACTGTAAGGCAAGGTATTGGTCTGCTTAATAAAAAGACTACCCAAGATGATAATGGCAGGGGAGCTCCAGAGACTATGAGATAGCAGTGACCGTAAAAACTATGTCTTGTAAGGCAGGCAAATCAAATCCCCATATGGCCAGGAACCAGATTAAAATGGAGTTGGGAAAGATTTAGCAAAATAAGCAAAAATGCAGTAGAATAATGTGATGTCATGTGACTTTGTGGTTGTTTAAAGCCGATATATGACTTGTAGGAATCCTTATGTAGGGCCTGTCCTCCTCTCCCTTTTCTTTTAGAGTTTGACATCATTGCTCTAAGGAATTAGCTACACCATAAAGTACATTTGCTGCAAAATCGGAGGTCATGCATCAGTTGGAATCGCAGGAGAGCCCTGAACCCTCTCTTCTCCATCATTCCGATGATAAGTCTTAGCTGCAGTTGACTTTTCAAACTCTGTATTTGTCCTATATGCCACTTTCTTTTTCACAAAGGATTTATTCAGTTCATACCTTCTAGATGATTGTCCATAACCAGAAAAGGAAGCTTTTATGGTTCACCATATCTGTGGCTCACAGAAGTGCTGGGGCCACCGCTTCTAAGCCTTTTGGCTAAGATCAATGTAGAAGTGATGGAGCCATTTCTAAACCCAGTAGACTGGCAAAATAGAGGTCCCAAGGATATAGTGTGGGAGAAAGCACACAGTTTAGCTTACTCCCCAGAACTGGTAGAGATCTTTCACAATGCCATCCCACTAAACCATAGTCCCAAAGTGTTCAGGGATCCTCTAGGGGAAGGAATGACACCCAAGGCCATGACCTCACAGGTTCAGCTGAGGCAAAGAAGAGGAACAACAGAGCTGGCTCATGACTGTATAATATTTCAGCTTCTGGCAAGGAATATATGAATGAAATACTAAAGCTCGGTAGAGGCAGGTTGTGTCAGAAAAACAATTCCTTCTCCCCCGAAACTCCCTGTATCTCCTTTTCTCATCCAGGAAGCATTGACCTCCTGGTGGGAATCTCTTCTCCTACAACGAATTCTCTGTTTCCTTTCAACATTTTAGATATTGACACACTCAAAGAAAACTCAGTACCGGCTGAGGCTGGCTTTTTGTTTTGAGCTAACTTGGATCCTAGTTCAAATCTTCTTCCTGGGAGAAGATTCCCTTCCCAACTTTGTATGTGCTGTAATCACTGACATACATTGGCCCTTCCATTGGTCAATAGGCAGCTAACAGACATTTATTAGGCATTGATTTTGTGCCTGACATTGTCCTAATTGCTGGGAATTTGTGTCAAAGAAAGACAGAAACCAGTCCTGGCCCTCAAAAAGCATATATTCTTGTGGGGAAGATGTGTAAATAGCTAAATACATTAAAAAGATATATGCGGAGGGGGCAGCTGGGTAGCTCAGTGGATTGAGAGTCAGGCCTAGAGACGGGAGGTCCTAGGTTCAAATCCGGCCTCAGACACTTCCCAGCTGAGTGACCCTGGGCAAGTCACTTAACCCCCATTGCCCACCCTTACCACTCTTCCACCTAGGAGCCAATACACAGAAGTTAAGGGTTAAAAAATTAAAAAAAAAAAAAGATATATACAGAGCTGGTGGAAGGTTATTTGAAAGGTGAGACAATAGCAGCTGGGGGAACTGGGAAAGGCTTCCTGCCTTAGGTCGACTTAGGGCTGAGTCACTGAGCAAGCCTGGGAAACAGGCAGAGGTGAGGGGTTAGGGCATTCCAGGCACGAGGAGTAGCCAGCACAAAGACACGGCGTTTAGGGGACTACGGGTAAGCCAGGGTGGCTGGCTGATGGAGTACCACATGGAAGGAGATAAATTATAAGAAGACTAGGAAGGGACTGGGACCTCCAATTCTCTATTCACCATGCCATGCTTCCTTCAAACATTTATTATGTAGGCTCTTTTTTAGTGCACTTTGGCAATGCCTACATGAAACAAATCCAGTGCTTGGAGGTTAAAAAAAAAAGTGCCCAAATGTTTAAGCACAAGAGACTTAAATCTTTATTTCCCAAACCTTTTCCACCTGTGATACAACTTTAACTTGTTGAAACAGAAGGGGAGGATTTATTTCCCCCGTACCTGGCTAGAGTTTGGACAGTTTTATGTCTATGAAGATTTAATACTGACCCCCACCCCAAATATGGCAGATATTCTGAGTCACTGGGCCAGTAATGGGGATAGATTTTGTTGAAACATAATCCAGACTCTCTTATGAGAAAACATGTATTTATTTATCTGTTGTCTTTTCATTAGGATGTGAACTACCTGAGTACAGGGACAGTGTATGTTTGCCTTTCCTTTCTTTGTATATCCAGAACTTAATAAGCATTAATAAATGAACGCTTGTTGACCGATGGATAATCTGCCCGATCTTCATCTATACTCTTTGATCTCAAATTCAATGAAGCTCTAAAACAAAGTCAAGAAAACAACTTGGCCGGATCATGCTAAAAGGAGACAACATTACTCCACTACAAAGTGTCTCTAATTAGAAGTATGTGGTCAGTGAAGTCAGGAGACACTCAGAAAACAAAACTTTTTTTTCCCCTAAATTACACTCGCTGGGCTGCAAATAGTTCTACACATTTTTCCACATTATTTTGATCTTTTATGGTATTATAAGAACAATAAAATGGGATGCTCTGGGGTTTGTTTCTATTAAAAAATTCTGCATTGAAAACAACAACACATTGTTGTTGTTGTTGTTCTTCAGTTGTGTCTGACTGTGACCCTGTTCTTGGAAAAGATACTAGAGGAATAGCTTGTTGGCCCAGGGGACAGAGAGCTAGGCATAAAGAGAGGAGATCTTGGGTTCAAATCTGGCCTCACCCACTTCCTAACTGTGTGATCCTGGGCAAATCTCTTAACTCCCATTGCTTAGCCCTTAC
Source organism: Gracilinanus agilis (assembly GCF_016433145.1). Classification (NCBI taxonomy): domain Eukaryota; kingdom Metazoa; phylum Chordata; class Mammalia; order Didelphimorphia; family Didelphidae; genus Gracilinanus; species Gracilinanus agilis. Next base: position 116,556,860 of record NC_058134.1, on the reverse strand, counting down.
CTCCCTTTTTGCCTTGGAACCAATATGAAATATGAATTCCAAAAGAGAAGGTAAGGATTTAAAAAAAAATGAAGATACTGGAGCGGTTGGCCATTTCCTTCTCTAGCTCATTTTACAGATGAGGAAACTGAGGTAAACAGAGTTAAATGATTTGCTCAGGGTCACACACTAAGAAAGTGTCTGAGGCCAGATTTGAGTGTAGGAAGAGGATTCTTCCTGATTCCAGAAGTGGTACTTTATCCCCTATGCCACATAGATGGCCTTGGTCCACACAGATCTCACACAGATAAGTGGGAGATTGTCATTGTTTTCTTGTAGTTATTTCCATTTTTTAGACAAGGAAAACTGAGGCACAGATGGGTTAAGTGACTTTCTCAAGGTCAGTATGGAAACTAGAACTAGTACTTGGACCTCCAGATATCCAGCTGTGATGCTCCTGTCTCTTGTGTCCACGTGGAACCTCAATTTCATATCATGCTCCAATTCCTGCCCTGACTCCCAGCTTTTATTAAGTGTTTACTATATGCCAGACCCTGCCATTGAGTGGCAAAGATACAGATAAAGGAATATGTTCTAATAGGGAGGACAACATGCATAAGAAAATAGACGCAGAGGAGACAAAACTGCTCTTAGAGGATAAGGACAATGTTCTCCGCTTGAGGCTACTTTCTAACTGTTTTTCTTAATTCAGTTAAATCAACTCTTCTGAGAACCAGGCCTGTTCTCCTCCCATGTTTAGCTTTATAGTCTGAAATCCCCAGTCTAGGGGCAGGGCCAATGGAAATGCTTTGATATATATGACAGCAGATTAGCTTAAATTACATTTTTAAAAAGTATTTACAAGTGGCCTAGTAAAATCTGCCTCTTGGATGGATTAGTTAAGAAAAAAAAATTGGGGGTGGGGGGTTGTTTTTTGGTTTTTCAAAAAGCGAGTTATTAGGAAGGGCCAGATTTTCCTCCTTTGCTGTAGAAGTCCAGACTGGACATGTTCTGACCCTAGACCGTCCCTCCCACTCCCCTCGCTGCAGATTAGAGAGGTGCGTTTTTATTTGAAAGGGTCAGAACATTCAAAATTTGCCATCCCAAATATGCGTCTTTTTTTTTCTCCCCCTTTAACATCCAAAGCCCTAAAATATAAATCCTTTTAAAATGGAAGGAGCGATGCCAAAGGGAATGGAACATTTTTGGTCCCAATCCCAAACCGAAAGATAGCATTGAAACAGGAAGTACATGATTTAAATATCCACTCAGCATCTCAGTAACATATTTATATATTCCAAGGACGCGAGGTTAAAAGTTTTTAGTGTGGCCTGGGAATGTTCCAGGCTCCTCAGGCTTCATAGCTTCAGGGAAAACTTTTAAGTGACTACCAAATATTTGTAAGTAACCTTTTTTCTTAGAGCAGAACAGCGAAAAAGAATGACATAGAGCAGAGTTTCTGGTATTTGCTCAGTGGCCGTGGAAAAGGCATAGATTCAACACATGCAACCATAATGCTATTTTTTTCTTGTAAAAACTTTTTGGGCGCTCTACTGATATGGAAGTGACGAGGCCTCCTCCGTCCTTTCTCGTTGCTGGGTTGTTTCAGTCTTGCCAACTCTTTGTGACACCATTTGGGGTTTTCTTGACAAGAGATACTGAAGTGATTTGCTGTTTCCTTCTCCAGTTCATTTGACAGATGAGGAAACTGAGGCAAAGAGGGTTAAGTGACTTGCCCAGAGTCACACAGCTAGTAATTTAGTGTCTGTGGCTAGATTTGAACTCAAGAATTGATGTCTTCTTGACTCCAGGGCTGATGTTCTATCCATGGAGCCCCAGCACTAAAGAATCCTGAGGGTCTCACCAATGACTATAGTTTTCTCCCCACCAACCATCCCCCAATCCCTAGGGCTAAGATTGTATAATATGACTATAGGCAGGCAGATCATAGGCACTGACTAGCTATAGACATCTTTTAGTTGGCAAAGGACACAGTACTGCTGAAGTTGAGAAGCCTCCTATGTGTGGGGACAAACTAGTTGATTCACTGAGACATTCAGTATTTGCTAGACTTGCCTCTGTGTCTGGAATCTCCATTGCATCCTTGCTGCTAGCCAAGTTTCTTCCGAGGAAGGGGAGAAAGGGATGCCTATGGGTGGCCTTGGTTTCTGAAGATATTTTTTTTTAAACCCTTACCTTCTGTCTTGGAGTCAATACTCCATACATCTAGTTACATGTAAATGTGTATTGGCAGTAGAGTGGTAAGGCAGAAGAGTGGTAAGGGTGGGCAATGGGGGTTAAGTGACTTGCCCAGGGTCACACAGTTAGGAGGTGTCTGAGACCAGATTTGAACCTAGGACCTCCCATCTCTAGGCCTGGCTCTCAGTCCACTGAGACACCCAGCTGCCCCCTGAAGATTTTTAATAGGGACAAGAGTTCCTAAAAGAGTGAGAGAGGCAAGCTAAGGGATTAAGAGAGCATTCAAAAATCTGCTATGGCCCAGAACAAGGAAAACTGGGAAATAGGGATGTTTACAAGCAGAGGAAGACTAGATGGTTGCTTGTGTGATAGAGAAGGAGAGTTCCAAAGCATACTCTGCTGGTGATAGTTATGGTGGCTAAAATAGCTGCCATATCCAATCTTTGGGGGCTGAGCCCCATGTTAAAATAGGATCTTACACGTGTGTATTTGTTGTTGTTGAGTTTTATCTGACTCTTTGTGATCCTATTGGTGGTTCTCTTGGTAAAGATACTGGAGTGGTTCGTCGTTTCCTTCTCCAGTTCATTTTACAGATGAGGAAACTGAGGCAAACAGGGTGAAGGGATTTTCCCAGGTCACACAGTTAGTAAGCATCTGAGGCTGGATTTGAACTCAAATATTCTTGCCTCTAGGCCAGGTCTGTCTACTTAGCCATCTAGCCACATGTAAAATACTCTACATTTCTCAGGGCCAGCACCACACCTATCATTTCCTTTGTTCTTCAGAACCCTCTGTCTGGTAGAAAGAGTGATATCCCCATTTCTCAGATAAGTAAACTGAAGCCCAGAGTAATTGAATATATATTTTAGAGACAGGAAGGGAACTTGTGTTTTCTGACATCTCATGCAATGTTCCACCCAGGATTCAAGTAAACATAATCTTTAAGGGCTAACTCATGAAGCCATTAGAGCAAGGATTCTGAACCATTTTTTGTGTGTTGTTGGGCACTTTTGATAGTCTGGTAAAGCCTGTGGACCCCTTCTCTTAATAAAATTTCTTAATCCATAACATAAAATATGCAGGACATCATGGACACAACAAAGCCATTGTTCCATTTGCAAAGTACACAAAGTAGATGATACAAGCCATCTGGGAAGACAAAAACCAGTTGGTACTGTGTATTTATAAAACCAAGAAGACTGCGTGTTGGATTCACAGAACTTGAATGCTTTAAAGGACTTTAGAGAACATTTAGTCCAACTCCCTAATTTTGAAAGTCAAGAAACTGTCCCAGAAGAGAAGTGACTTAACCAAGGTTATTCAGTGACTAATCAGGAGAGCCAAGATTTGAATCCAAGTCTCCTGACTCCCAAGTCTCATACTTCTCCTCTACTGGTTCTCCACTCAAGAGACCATTCCCTGGTCTTTTACATATATCCTACATAAAACTTGCCTAATTTACTTGCTAGGATCATGGCTATGTTATGATGAACCTGGAATTCTGACCAGCACTTTTTACCACTAATAACTTCCAACTCATTTAGTTATTATTTCATTTGTAATGAATATATAAAATGTCCTTGTGCTTTGGTCACATATTTTGGATTCATACAGGCCTAACAAAATTGCTAAATACCCCTCAAAATCTTAACTTCTCCCAGCACAAAGACCAAAATATTCAAGAGCATAAATGACTCAAGAATCACAAGTTATAAGTGTGTCATCAGCCATAAATTTATTGAGAAAAGGCAAATTTGTAGACCTCATGCCAGTGTGTCAGTTCTGCTCTAAGATCATACTTATGGTACAGACTTGGAGATATATATATATATATATATATATATAT
>NC_058134.1:116495592-116544855 GCF_016433145.1 Gracilinanus agilis | reverse complement strand
CTCTCTCTCTCTCTCTCTCTCTCGCTCTCTCTCTCGCTCTCTCTCTCGCTCTCTCTCTCGCTCTCTCTCTCTCGCTCTCTCTCTCGCTCTCTCTCTCTCTCTCTCATTAATCTTCAGAGTAGAGTTCATTTTTCTCTCTGAAGACAACATTAATGACATAGCTAAAGCCATAACCCAGATAAATCAGAACCCTAAAGAATGATTGAAGATAAAAGATTATTTTGAAGGGCCCCAATTTGATCAAATCAGTGTCTGGTTTTAGAAGAATCATTCAGCAATGGTAAACTTGACTATGTCCAAATGATCCCAAACATGCAAAATTTTTACATTCAGCCCATCGTCTGATGCTTCCCGCTAGCTGAATTTTGTCTGCCGTGTGCCCAAACAGCTGAATGACTAAATAAATGTTTCACTCTTTAACCACATGGCAGGCATGGTGTGGAGAAAATACTGGGAATGTTTCACTTTTTATGTGGATGTTTGGTGCCATGTAGGCCCCGTTGTATTGTTCTTTCCTCTCTCTTACGATTGCCTGGATCTCATTAGAAACCATTAGTGATGTAATGGTAAACCTATGGAATCTTAAACATGCCTTTAAAATCCTGTGGAATAAAGATGTCTCCTACCAAACCAAAAATGTGGCAGGAATAGACAAAGTTACATTTCTTTCTAAAATGACTCATTTCATCGTTCCCAAATTGTTTTGACTGAAGCTTCTCAAAATAAACTCTCTGAATTATCTAGCCTTTGATGTCTCACTTTGAAAAAATGTTTCATTTTTTCAAAGATACTTAACTTTTTTTTTTGAGGGTGAGGAGTGGGGGTGGAGGGGTGGGGAGAATTTTTTCTTCTTTTGAATCAGTCTGGTTTTCTTTCCTAAGATGAGATTGGCCTCTTTGAACCACCAGCAACATAATATCAAATAACCATTAGCCAAAGAGGGAAAAATATGTTTTAATCCACTTTAGCTCCATGCAAATGGAACATATAAAGCAAATGCTCTGTGATTTTTAAATTCCCACAAAAAATAGAATTCCCAGAACATTACCAGAAGGAGGATTTGGCCCATTAAGAATACAAAACAGTTCAGATGTCATGAGAGCTTGAGATTAGGAGATCAGTTGAGCTTAGTCATGATCTCTTAATTCATATGCCATTTCTGAAGACTTACAACTCGTTTATGCTTTTACTGTCAAGAATCTTAATCCTGGAGGAGTAATTCAAATCTTTAGTACTTACATATTACAATTTGTTTGGGATGGCAACTCGCCATTATAATGGCTTCAGGTTCTTTTGTAGTCTTTCAGCTGGAAAACTCAATGGTGGTCATTAATAAGTCTGGCTCTGCAATGGCCATTGAAATGACTGATTCTCAATCAAATTTTTATTTTTTCTTTCTTTTATTTCTCTGGCTTAACAGCCAATTGCAGCACAAAAGATAAATATGGTGGAAGGCATCATAGTGCAGTGGAAGGAGCACTGCCTTTGGAGACAGAGAATCCGAGTTTGATTCCTGACTCTGCCTCTTTACTACCTTTGTGACCTTGGGCAAGTCACTTCTAAACTCTTGGAGTCTCAGTTTCTTCAAGGGGCCTCCAACGTCTCTTCCAACTTGAAATCTGTGATGCTAAGATTGGTTTATGAGATGCCATAGCTTGCCCTCTCTGGTAGTTAAAAGGGTATACAATTATTTGCTATAGGTACCAAGTATTATTTTTTCCTATTGTGAGACCCAGAATCTGGAAGCAACTTGAACTCTAGGTATATTCCTAAGGATGAATCCTTGAGAATACACAGAAATAGAGATGGAGCAAACATCCGGGAATGGGAAAGGTGTGTATCATTCGCTGGTCCAAAGGTGTGCCAGCTTACTAATGAGTGGGGAGTTAAAGAACAAAGAAACTGGATTATTTGTGTTGTTTTTAAAAATCTGATTAATGTACTGGTCACATATTGAAGAAGTAATTATAAGTATAAATTATAATATGCATTATTATATGTACAATATATATTATAAATTATAAATAATTTATAATTATAATAATTCTCATGTCAAGGCAAGAAATATTTTGCAGGTATAGCTAGAATAAATAGTAGATAGAAGATCTGAAAATAAGATGGACATTGTTTTAGCTTTGGGGTAGATTGACTGTGAAATGTCAAAGTATTAGAGTAGGGTGAATGATAATATTTCTGTTATTTTTATATATGTAAACTCTCAATTTTGTGGAGGTTTTTATTAGTTGGATCTTCTTTAAGTAAAGTATAGCTTTATCTTTTTTTTTTAAACCCTTGTACTTCGGTGTATTGTCTCATAGGTGGAAGATTGGTAAGGGTGGGCAATGGGGGTCAAGTGACTTGCCCAGGGTCACACAGCTGGGAAGTGGCTGAGGCCGGGTTTGAACCTAGGACCTCCTGTCTCTAGGCCTGGCTCTCACTCCACTGAGCTACCCAGCTGCCCCTATAGCTTTATCTTTAATATGAAATTGGTTATTCGTTTGTGCAATTTTCACAATTATATGCAATTTTGTAATTAATATAAATATTTCTAATGATGTAATGGCCAAGTGGTTTTTTTTAATTACAGCAGGAAATTGTTTAGACCAATGATGGGCAAACTACGGCCCGTGGGCCAGATGCAGCCCCCTGAAATGTTCTATTGGGCTTCAAGACATTATTCCTAATCTTATGAATACAATGAGTAGGATAGACGAAACTTCAAAAGAGTTGCCTTAGAAACAGACTGAGAGATGAGCATTTCCTTTCCTTTGGCCCCTTCTTTAAAAAGTTTGCCCATTCCTGGTTTAGACCATCGGCTCTTTCCACAGCTTTAGTCCTCGAAGTTTAAACATCAGTATTTAATCCAGTTTTCAGAAGCCACACTGTTATCAGTCTTGTAATCTGTCCTACTTCTAACCTGCCTTATACCTCACTATTAAATATTCTTTCAAAAATGCCGCTTTCATGGAGGTCTTTATGCCTTAATGTGAATAATACTGGACTGAGAGTTAAGAGTTCTGCTTTGCTATAAATTCACTATGTGACCTTGGGCAAATTACTTGACCTCTCTGATCCCTTCCTGCTCTGAAGTTCTATCATTTTATGTTATTCCCCCAATCAAAATCCTCCAATGGATCCCCAGAGGCTACAGGAGAAACTCCAACTTTCTTAAACTGTCATTCAAGGCCCTTCGTGGTTTGAAACGAATCATCTGTTTCAATACAAACTATGTTATGATTAAAATTCTCCGGAGACTGTATCTTAATTTTATAATTATTTATTAAATAGTAAAAAGTGGGCCAGAGAAATAGACAGAGAAAAGCATGAGCCACACGGGCAGTCACTTTCATATATAGAGGTTTTACCTCCCTCAATGCCACTGTCAACTCTTTGAGTGTGGATTATGGCTTAGAATTCTGGGGTTCCTCCTTGGAGGACTCAGCCTAGCACCGCTGCCTTCCATGAAGGAGGACTAATGAAATATTCACTGGTGTATTCCAGCTTTTTTCAAAGTGAGGAAGAAAGTTGAGATCGAAGGTTCTCTTACACATCTGAGACTTTTAGTCCCAGTAACTTTAAAGTAACTTTAGTGCACTTAACTCCATCAAGTTCCAAGAGGGATCTTGCAGTGTATTTATGGGAATCGAGCCACATTTTTACAGATCAAAATTGCTCTAACTTGGGGTACCTCCAAGACCCAGGAAGGAGAACAATCAGTCATTCAGAAGGCGTTAATTGAGTGCCTACCCTGTGTGGGGTACTTTATTAAATGGTGGGATCAAACAACAAAAAATGATACGTTGCCTCTTCTAAAGGACCTTACATTCTATTGGGGGAATTAGTATGACCACAGAGAAATAATAGAAACTAGAACTGTGACTTCATTGACATGAGCAGCTCCCAGGTGAGGAAATTCCTACACTTTCCCTAACCTAAAGTCTTGGAGGGTTGTCTAGAATAGTGATGTCAAACCAAAATAAAAATGGGGGCAGGTAACATGTTTACTTAGAAAACCACATATTGGGATTATATATGGGGGCAGTGTGGTGGTTCTGTGTATAGAGAACCAGGTCTAGAGATAGGAGGTCATTGCCTCGTCCTTACTGCTCTTCTGCCTCGGAACCGATATCAGTTCTAAGATGGAAGGGAAGGCTCTAAAAAAAAAAAAAAAAAAAAAAAAAAAAAAAGATGCTTTATGTTCTACTGTACTTTTTATTTATTTCATTAAATATTTCTCATTTACATTTCAATTTGGTTTCTGCTTCATTTGAGACTGTTTATGCTAGCAGGGTCATGATACCTCTGACCCAAAGCATTGTAAGGTTGGATAATTTGCCCAGGATTGCAGATAGGATTTATTCTTTGAAGGCAGCTAGACAGCTCAATGGATAGAGTGCTGAGCCTCAAATCATAAAGACCTGAGTTCAAATCTGAAACTCAGATACTACCTAGCTCTGTGACCCTGGACAAGTCACTTAATTTCTGTTTGCCTTAATTCCCTGGAGAAAGAAATGGCAAACCACTCCTGAGTCTTTGCCAAGAAAACCACATGGACAACAGTTCCCCAGAAGAATCTTACAATGTATTTATGGGAATGGAGCCACATTTCTACAGACCAAAATTGCCAAGGTCCACTGGAATCACAACGAATAGAATATTACTGAGTAATTAATTGAATAACCCTTGGCTTTCAGGCTGGCTCCCTATCCACGAAACCCTGATGCCAAATAGCTATCCAGGGGGGCCCAGTCCTGGACCTGAAGTCAGGAAGATTATCTCCCTAAATTGAAATCTGGTCTCATATATTTACTAGTTGTATGACCCTGAGCAAGACACTTTATCCTGTTTGCCTCAGTTTCCTCTTCTGTAAGATGAACTAAGAAAGAAATGACAAGCCACTACAGAGACAAATCTCTGCCAAGAAAACCCCATATGGGGTCCTAAATAGTCAGACACCGCCAAACAACAACAGAGGACCCTCAAAGTGGAGTGTAGACCATGACCTGGAGAATTCCAGACAGCTCCATCCCTACCCTTATATTCTGAGTTCAGGATTCTTTGCTTGCCTGGGAAAGGGAGGACTTGACCTAAAGATATTTTGGCATTTGTTTGGAGGCTATACAGCAAACTCTGGAATAAACATTCTTTTTCAAGTTTTGGAGATAAGAAGATAACCTTGCTGGTGTTATGGCATCATGGGACTTGCCCAGTCTTAATGCTTAGGATTAGGCTACTATAATACACGGAAGCTCAGGACAAAGTATGGAATTCCAACCTAGATTTCCAATGGACAGTTCTCTGAGGATTCATGCCAGGACAGCTCAAAGGTGTGTTAGGAACAAATCAATCTCAGCTGTTGGACTGTGAGATCCTGGAGAGCACAGATTATCTTTTGTCTTTCTTTATATCAGTGGCTCCCAAACTTTTTTGGCCTACCGCCCCCTTTCCAGAAAAAATATTACTTAGTGCCCCCTGGAAATAAATGAAACTATTTATTGAACTCAGAATAGAATGTAATACAAAAAAAGTGTGGCCATCACCACCTCCCTGGATCGCTGCAGCACCCACCAGGGGGTGGTAGCACCCACTTTGGGAATCACTGCTTTATATACTCAGTGCTGCCTGCCACATTAAAGATACTTGATAAATGTTTATTGACTGACTTTCCCAGGTGTCTTCATGCTCTCTGGTAGGAGTTCTTTGTCCCCTATGGCACAATGCCTTGCAATCCCAAAATACCTTGGAGGAAGGCTTAGAACATTGTGCTGCTTCCTGCTCACAATTCAGACTCATGAATGTATGATTCTCTACTTGACATAAGCATTCACTCAGTTGACTAGGCAGGTGGCCAGGTGGTCAAAGGGGCATTTTTGCCCTTTGGGGGAGTCACAATGTAGGTAGATTTCAAGAAATCTGTGAACTTGGATGGAAAAAAATGTATAAATATTTTCTTTTTTTCCCACCAATTTATGACTGAAATTTGGCATATCGTTCTTTACCATTATTATTCAGAGAAGTTATTGATTTGCTGATGCAAAAAGAGTTTGGTCTCTTCTTTAAGTCATCTTTTGTTGCTCTCACTCTCCACCCCAGGCACTCATTTTTCCCCAATGGAGTCTGCAGAAAAGTCAGAAACTTGCCATTCAGATAGGTTGTATAAATTATTTAATCTGTCTAGGCTTCAAGTTCCTCATCTGTTTAAAAAAAAAAAGGTGGGTTGAACTCTCACATGACCCTCAAGTCTCTAAAACATAGGAAGGACTGAACTAGGTAACCTTGTTTTCATTTTGTTTTAAGATATTTTATTTTCCCAATTACATGTAATATCAATTTTCAATATAGGTTTCTGATATCATCAGATCTAAATTGTTTCCCTCTCTCCCTTGTCTCCCCACTCCCAGAGATGGTAAGCAGTTTGATCTGGGTTATACATGTACTATCTTGCAAAACATACTTCCATCCTGGACATTGTTGTAAGAGAATACTCAGATAAAACTAGAAGCCCAAAGTAAAACCACAAATAACCCAAAGTGAAAAATAGTATGCTTTGATCTGCATTCCAACTCCATCAGCTCTTTCTCTGGAGGTGGATAGTCTTTTTTGTCATAAGATCTTCAGAGTTATCTTGGATCATGGTATTACTGAGAGGTTAAGTCTTTCACAGTTGGTCATCCTACAATATTGCTTGAATTAGGGAACCTTGAAAGGCCCTTCTAGGCATACATATACACACATATATCTATATATCTATATCTATATCTATATATATACATATATATGTAATTATTTTTGCCTTAAGGTTCTTGAGTAGTAGAGTGATCTGGTCAGGGCTGTCCTTTAGAAGTTCAATTTGAAAACAGTGTGTAGCTGTTTTGGATTGGAGAAGGGAGAGACTAGAAGCAGGAACATCAGCTAAGAAGGAAACTATTTAGGACTATTTCAGGAAAATCTGGAAAGACCTACATGAACTGATGCAAAGTAAAGTGAAAATTTCAGAACCAGGAGAACATTGAACACAGTCACAGCACTATTGTATGATGAACATCCCTGATTGACTTAGTTATTCTCAGCAATATCATGATTCAAGATAACTCTGAAGGACTTAAAACCAAAAAGGCTATCTACCTCCAGGGAAAGAGCTGATGGAGATGGGAATGCAGATGATAGAAGATATTATTTTTCATTTTATTTGTGTGAGTTTTTATTTGGGGGGGAATTTGATCTAATATGAATACCCTTTCACAACATGACTAATATGGAAGTATGTTTTACATGATCATACATATGTAATCCAGATCAAATAGCTTACCATCTCAGGGAGAGAGGAGGGAAGACAGGGGAACAATTAGGATGTTGTCAGTTTGGAAAACATCTGTTAAAAATTGTTACTATGTGTGATTGGGAAAAATATTAAATAATAAAAGGAAGCTTTTGTAATTGTTCAGGGCCTGGCTTGGGGATATGGGAAGAAGAAAAGAGAAGATGGCCATAAAAAAACATTATGAAGGTAGAGCCAACAGGTCTTTGAGAGTGTATTTGGTGGGTGATTGAAAGGGGCTAGTATTAAAGAAGAGTTACTGGAAAGAGCTCTGGTTTTGGTGAAAGAAAACCCAAGATCAAATCCTAGGTCTCCTACCAATTCCCTATGTGATCCCTTAGATCCTTTAGATCCCTTAGAGTCTTTTAACTTTCTTCTTGTTTAGTCATTTCAGTCATGTCTGACTCTTAATGGCCCCATTTGGAGTTTTCTGACAAAGATACTGGGGTGGTTTGCCATTTCCTTCTCCAGCTAATTTTATAGATGAAGAAACTGAGATAAACAGGGTTAAATGATTCTTTCAGGATCACACAACCAATAAATGTCCAAGTCTAAATTGGAACTTGCGTCTTCCTGATCCATTATGCCACCTAGCTGCCCCATTTAATTTTATAGAACCTCATTTTCCTTACATGTAAAATTAGAAGATTGACTTATGTGGTTTTCTAGCCCTAAGCCTATGTTCCAATAATTAGATATTCTTTGGAGACCCTTCCATCTCTGAGTCTTTGTCCTGTGGCTGAGCTTTTGAGTCTGGTAGCCTGAGAAGTAATTTTCTACTATTGGAAACCTGGAGAGATACAATTCAACCAATGCTTTTTTTTTTTTTTTTTTTAGCTTTTGTCTTCTTGTTTTAGAGGTTCTAAGGTCAGAAGAGCAGTAAGGGCTAGGCAGTTGGAGACTTGCCTTGGGTCATATTGCTAGGAAATGTCTGAATCCAGATTTGAACTCAAGACCTGTCCTGAGTTCTTCAGGGCTGACTCTTTATCCACTAAGCCTCCTCACTGCCTCTTGGCCAACACTTAATAAGCACTTACCACGTACAAGGGGGTAAGCAGTGTGATATAGTAGAGAACAAACTTTAGAGTCAGGAGGGTCCTACCTCTGAGACCTGTTATCAGTGCGATCACTCCCAAGAAGCCTTGGCCAATCCATATGGATGGAGAAAGTTTCTGTGCCATGATATGTCTAAATTGATGAAATCTTCTGCCAGTGCATTGAAAAAAAAGGTTTCATGGTACACCCGGGCTAAGTGCTAGAGACACAAAGACAGAAATGGAGCAGTCCCTGCTTTCCACAAGCTTACATTTTACTTGGGGAGGGGGCGTGGGGGTTAGAAATGCCAGAGACCAGCAGGCAATGGTTTCCTTTCCTTCTCCTCTTCCTCCAATTGGGAAGAAGAATTTTGCAGAGCAGTACACTCTCTTCAGAGCATTTGGGCTGGGAATATCTCAGTCACTTCTATAACCCAAGAAGGACAACGTGCTCAGTAGACAAACTCCAAGAACCTTTTTTGGTGGCTGAAATTTATTCATCTTCCTTGTCAGTGGGCAAGAGGGGCAGGTATCTGGTTTTCATTACAGAAGTACAATTATGGCTTAGTTGATGTGAATGGATAATCGCCGCATCTGAACTGAAATTACATTGAGTCTAAACAGAAGGCTCTGTGGCATTCTCCTCACTAAAAAGCTGTTAAGTTTGGCAATCCTTGCTCGGCTCCAGTCAAACATTTTCTTAGCCATATTAGGTTATATGGAAATTGGCCAACATTTCGAATGGTGTGTGAACACATTTTCTAGGCCGGGGCAGGAGCTTTTTTTTTTTCCCAGCAGGTTAAAAAGGAGTAGAGATTAGGACAGTTTTTTGTGAGTATCTGCTCAAATCTTAATTTTTGGATGAAACATTTACTCCAGGCTAGGGGAGGGAAAGTACCTGAATAAAAGAATGGCGATTGGAGTTAAGACAAAATAGGAGGGTTTGTTTTTTGTTCTAGAATTAGACTTAATAAGAGTCTCTCACCAAGACTAGGCAGGACTAAGGTTGCTTTTTGTTTTTGAAAAGCTGAATTCACTCTAAAAAAACAAACAAAAACTCTTTATCATACAGTGAAGATTTCCCTTTCCTCCCAGAGTAAAGAGGAAAGCAATTAGAGTACCAAAAAAACTGCCTGTCTATGACCATATTATAAGGATCCCATATTTAGATCTGGAATGGGTCTCAGAGATAATTTTGTCCATATGCTTTTATTTTAGGGATGGGGAAACTGAGTCTCAGAAGTCATTTGTCTAAGGGAAGCTAGGTGGCTCAGTGGATAGAGAGAGATGGGAGGTCCTGGATTCAAATCTGGCCTCAAAACACTTTCCAGCTATATGACCCTGGGCAAGTCACTTAACCCCCATTGTCTAGCTCTTACCACTCTTCTGCCTTGGATTAGTATCTATTGCAAAATAGAAGGTAAGGGTTAAAAAAAAAAAAAAGAAAAAGAAGTGATTTGCCCAAATTCACACAGCCAACATATGACAGCTGGATTTGCAGTCAGCTCCTACGATCTCAAATCCATCACTCTTTTCAACACACCATACTATTTCCTAAATTATACCATTTAATGTTCTCTAGATATTTTTGTTGTTCATTGGTGACTGACTCTTTGTGACTCCATTTGGGGTTTTCTTGGCAGATATTGGAATGGTTTACCATTTCCTTCTCCAACTCATTTTACAGATGGGGTAACTGAGGCAAACAGAGTTAAGTGACGCTGTGTGACCCTGGGCAGGTCACTTGACCCCCATTGCCCACCCTTACCAATCTTCCACCTATGAGACAATACGCCGAAGTACAAGGGTTTAAAAAAAAAACCAGTTAAGTGACTTTCTCAGGTTCTCATAACTGAGGCCAGTTTTGAACTCAAATCTCTCTGACCCTAATCCTCACAACTGCACCACTTAGCTGACTCAGATATTATTATTACTACCCCCCCCCCTTTTTTTTAACACAATGGAACTGAAATCACAAAATGATTTGGTCCTCTCTATCAAAGAAGCTCATGTATTATTTGTTTGTTTTTTTAATTAAAGTTCTTTCATCTTACACTCTTACCTTCTATTTTAGAACCAATACTGTGTATTAGCCCCAAGACAAAAGGGTGGTAAGGGCTGGGCAATGGGGGTTAAGTGACTTGCCCAGGATCACATAGCTAGGAAGTGTCTGAGGTCAGATTTGAACTCAAGATCTCCCATCTCCAGGTCTGACTCTCTATCCATTGAGCCAACTATCTGTTCTATTTTTTGTCTAGTCTTAGAGATGAGCTTTGACCTGTTCTATTTTTTACTTTGGCCAATTTACCCCACGTTAGGCAAACTGGTACTCCCCTTGCCTCCTCCCCTCCCTACATAGACATGCTCAGAAGATCACAATATTAATAATAGCTAATTTAGTGAGGACATCTGAGTAACTTATCCCACTGCTGCTCAGAACTCTGGAGCTCAAGAGATCCATCAGGTTCAGCGGTCCAGGATCAGGGATTATGGGTGTTTGCCATGACTTGGATTCACGGATATTTAAAGAGCAATTGAATTCAACCTTGCTATATTGAAATCCATTGCTTATGTGGTTAGGACATGGTTCTTGTGAGATCAAAGCTCATTAGCAAACTCTGATCATTGATAAATAATGATGTTATTGTGAAAAGTTGTTAAGGAAATATTCTGAGGGCTATGCCTATATTTAAAATTAAGAACTAGGTACAGCCAAACAAAGTCGTGTCATCTCTGTCATCTTGGGGAAGACAAAAGATGTGAAATGAAAGTTCAAGAAAAGATTCCATGTGCTTCCATTAAAGTCCATTTATTTCCAGATATTTGCCAGGAAAAGACCATGCCCTTAGCTTTCTCCTCGAGGGCGTTTCTTTCTGAATCTGTCGTTTCATGTGGGAGCTCTCTTTGCTGCTTTTGTGGTTAACGGACTTGATTGTTGCATCTCAGAAGAGTTAGCCATCTCCCTGCTAATGACTGATACCCCCTGGTGATCAGGAACCAAGCTGTGGAATTTCTTCCATGGAAGGAATAGAGGCTTAGGACTCTTCCTTCTTTCTCCCCTTCCCTCCCCAACCCACCATTCCTTCTGTACGCAAAAAATGCCTCCCTAGTTTTCTTTACTGTATCAAGGCTATATCTGTATTTGCTTTGAGAGACTGCAAGATAAGTAATATATTACACTTACAAATATTAAATGATAGTGAATGTGAGAGCCGGGGAGAGGAGAAGAAGAACCACAACAACTAGTAAAAATTTGTAAAGCACTTTATAACTGCAATCTCATTTCATCCTCACAAGAATCTTGAGAAGTAGGTGCTGTAATTATCTCTGTTTTTACTGATGAGGGAACTGAGACAATCAAAGGTTAAATGACTTGCCTAGGGTCACTCCACTAGTAAGTATCTGAGGTGGGATTTGATCTCAGGTCTTCCTGATCCCAGATACAGCACTCTATCCATGGTACTTCCTGGCTGCCTAAAGTATTAGGTTCAGAAACAGTATCCTGTCCCTAAATTCAAAGCAGCTCTACTGAGTGCTACATGTATGATCTTGGTTCATTTTTCACCACCTTTGGCCTCAGTTTCCTGATCTGTAATAAGAGAGATTTGGACTTGAGGTGTCCCTTCTGGTGTAAGAAATAAAATGAATATAAAAAGATAGCTTTAAAAATGTTATGGTTTTTATAGATTTATTAGTAGCCATTAGGAAATAAAGCCACGTGCCATGCTAACTTAGGCTGTTTAAAAGAACTGCCATTACCTGCCACCACCATGCTGCTGGATCAGGAGCAAAAGAGAAAGTGCAAAGCCAATCCCTCAGTTTTTATCCTTCTGTCAACATCATCATGCAAGACAGGAAGCCAGTGGGCTCATGGGAAATGTAGTTCAAGGATCCCGAAATTTCCAATAACAGACTGGATAAAGATTCTGTGATCAAGACACAAATATACCGAGCAGTGGAATGAGGCATAATGGAAAGAACAGAGGGCTGAGAGGGAGCCCAAGGATTCCAGTCCCTATTCTGTCATTAGCTTTTTGACTTCAGGAGAGGCATTTTAACTTCCTCCCTATTTAAAATGGAGGAGTTGGACGAGATGATCTCGAAGGCCCCTTCCAAGCTCTAACATTCCATGATTCTCAAATTCTTTATGCCCAACTCTGTGCTGAGAATTATAGGGGATTCAATTCAGCCATCAACTGCAAAGTGCCTACACTAAATAGAGCACTGCAAAGGGTTGGAGATGATTCCAAATTTAAATGAGATGTAGCCCTGCCCTCATGAAGTTTACATTTTAGTAAAGGGATAAAACTTATATACAAATATAATATCTAATAATATATATGAAGTAGCTAAATGGTACAGTGATGGGCTTGGAGACAGAAAGATACATCTTCCTGAGTTTAAATCTGACCTCAGATACTTACTAGCTGTGTGACCCTGGGAAAGTCACTTTACCCTATTTGCCTCAATTTCCACATCTGTAAAAAAAAAATCTGGAAAAGGAAATGGCATACCACACCATTATCTTTGCCAAGAAAAACCCAAATGGGGTCATAAAGAGTTGGACATGATTGAAAATATTGAGCAAAAATTATATATATTTATATAATTTAGTAATAAGATAAAAATGCAAGATAAAGTGCTACATGATGTCAGAAGAGGAAGGGTACCAGGAGGCAGTGGTGATATGTGAAAGCCAGATCTAGCTAGTTTGGGAGAACAGAATGTTAAATTTCAGGGTGAGCATTTATACTTTATAAAATAGAAGATGCTACCATGAGGGCTTGATTTATTGTTTTGATGACTGTCTAAGCTTAGGCAAGTGACAGAGAAAATAATACTCTTAGTGTGTCAGTTCCCTAGAGAGCCGGTGGTTAAACATTTATTAGCACACCTGTGGGTGTTACCAGTAGGAGGAAGGTTTCATGAAGTGTGCAGCATAATAAATGATCCCTTCTGTCAAGAACCCCGCAGCTGAATTTGGGAGGGAAGATTAATGAAAAACGAGAGCACCAGGTAATCCACAATAAGAAAGCTAAAGCATGTAATAAAACAAGAAGGCCAACTACTTTTATCAGACCTCATTTTCCTTCTCTGTAAACTAAGGGTGTGAGAGAGATGATTTCTAAGATCTTCCCAACTCACATGTGTATGATTCTGTGTGCCTCAAATGGTCTTCTCCTAAGAGAGTGGAAACATTTTTCCTTTCTGGGAGAGAAGAGAGTAGTGGTCCCTACATGGAAGCAATGACATATTCAGACCTTAAATAAATAAAATTGCCTTGTGAGAGATGATGGCTAATGTTCCAACTTGCTGGGAGTAAGGCCAGCAGATCTAAAGCTGAGAGATCATTTCATCCAATCCCCTCATTTTACAGATGAGGAAACTGAGGCCAAATGAGGTGAAACCTCATGGCCAAAGTCACAGTGCTAGTGAGTAGCAGACCAAAGTGTAAGATGCTAGCTATGCCCTCTCCCAGGGCAGAAGTCCCTGCATGGCTACTTGCTGCCAAATGGACTGTGGACAGCCAGATTTCTTCCTCAGTCTTCTGACAGATCACCAGTAAGATGAGAATAGCTATATTTTTTATTTTTCTGTGTTTTCATTATTGATCAGAAGCTTTGTTGTTGTTCAGTCACTTTTCTGTTTTATCCTATTCTTCATGGCCCTGTTTGGGTTTTTTTGTTTCTTTATTTTTGGTAAAGATACTGGAGTAGTTTGCTATTTCCTTTTCCTGCTCATTTTATAGATGATGAAACTGATGTAAATAGGCCTAAATGACTTGCTCGGGAGTCACACAGCTAATAAGTATCAAAGACCAGATTTGAACTCAGGGAGAGGAGTCCTCTTGACTCTAGGCTCAGCACTCTATCCACTGGGTCAACTAGTGGCCCAATCATGTGCTATACCAGGAAATAAAGAGGAAAAAGTAAGAGTAGATGGACAAACAAAAGATTCTGAGCCAGTCCAGCATCAAGATGAGTTTTGCCTGACTCAGGTTCCAATCCAACAATCCGAACCAAGAAACATTTATGAAGGGCTTCCTGGGGTCTGAGGCACCATATTTGGTGAAAACAAGCCCATTCCCTCCAGGACTTTACATTCTACTAACTGGGTTTAGAAGTTTTCTTTTTCTTTCTCGCCCTACCGTGGTGCATTTCCCTATATGCCTAGGAAACTCGAGGTCGAGAGCTCATGGCATTTTTAGATCAGTCTTTAGACAGAAGGGTTTTTTTTTTCTTTTATGGTCTTCACTTGTTTTTTAATTCTTCAAATGGATTTTGACACAATCATATTTTTATGTTCCAAAGTAGCATATGAAAAGTTTTCTTGTACAAAACATTCTCTGGAAAATATGTTCCACACCTCCCCTTGGTGGAAGGATGCAGGACACTCTGTGCAGTGAGCACACACCAGCTCAAAGGGCTAAAGTGGGATTCTGAAATAGATTTTTTTTTTTTTAGGCCAGTTGGCTCTTTGGTTCATAATAAGGGTAAAATCCCTCATAGCTGCTTCAATGAATTATTCCTTGTGTTTTTTAAAAATTGAATTCAGTCCAACAAGTTGTGAGAATGAACGTATAAATATTCATTAAATAGGGAGGAGGGGGAAAGCTGTTGTTTCACCTAGACTGTTGTTCAGTCTCATCTAACTTCATGATCCCATTAGGATTTTCTTTTTCTTTTTTTTTTTTAACCCTTACCTTCTGTCTTGGAATCAATACTGTGTATTGGTTCTAAGGCAGAAGAGAGGTAAGGGCTAGGCAATGGGGAGTTAATGACTTGACCAGGATCACACAACTAGGAAGTGTCTGAGGCCAGATTTGAACCCAGGCCCTCCTGTCTCTAGGCCTGGCTCTGAGCCACCCAGCTACCCCCACCCCCACCTCCAGTTTGGGTTTTCTTGAGAAAGATACTAGAGTAGTTTGCCATTTCCTTCTCTAGCTCATTTTACAGATTGGGAAACTGAGGCAAACAAGGTAAGTGACTTACCCAGAGTCACACAGCTAGTATGTGGCAAAGGCTGGATTTAAATTCAAGCCTTCCTGACTCTAGACTCTGAGCCACCTATCTTCCCATCTAGGTAGAGAAATCCTTGTGAGGAGGTTCCCCTTTCCACCATGCCTACTCTATAACTTCTAATCTTAGAGAGTCGCCTGGTTATTTAGAGGTTAAGTGATTTGTGTAAGGTCATCAACCTGGAATGTATCAGAAAAAGAAGTCTTGAACTCAGGTCCCTGCCTGAAGCCAGTTTTCTATCATCAACAGCAACAGGCATTTAACAAATATTTATTATACACCAGCTGGGGATACCAAAAAAACCCAACAAAAACATAGTTCCTGCTCTCAGTGACCCCCTATTCCAAAGAGGGAGCCAACATGCAAACAATTATGAATATACAAAATCTATACTCTGTATCTAATAATATAGCTAGCATTTCTAAATTGCTTTCAAGTTTAAAAGTACTTTATCAATATCTCATTTGTTTCTCATAACAATCCTGAGAGGTAGGTGCTATTATCATTCCCATTTTACAGGAGAGGATACGAGCAAGCAGAGGTTATGTGACTTGTCCAAACTTGCACAGCTGGTATATATCAGAGATAGGACTTGAATCCAGATCTTTGAGATTTCAAGGCCAGCTTTCTATCCGTAATATCATACTGCTTCAATATGGTATAATATTTAATATTATATAATATATAACATATTACATATTACATAATATATTGATTTTTAAATATAATTAATGATTATGTTATCATATTACTTGTTTTAATAATATATAATATGTTATATAACATATAATATTATATTTGACTAAATACCAGATAACTAATAAATATTTTCCATAGTAATCATGAAAATAAAATAACAATTCATGTAGCACTTTAAGGTTTACAAAGAGCTTCTTGAATTTGGGCAATAGGTAGAACAGGTATTATTGTGCCCATTTTACAGATGATGACACTAAGATTCAAGGAGGTTATTTATCTTGAGCAGCTGTTACACAGCCAGTACATGTCTGATACAGAATTTGAAACCAGGATTTTTGACTCTTTAGTCTTAGTATTCTTTCTATTCCATCATCTTTCCTCTTAGTATCACACTGATGGGTGCATACCTTTATTAACTTACCATTCTTTCTCTTACAGTGAATGTATTACATTTTGAAAACTAGCAGTAGAAATAATTTTGTTGTTAAAATGTATTTTATTGATCTATCCATTCCATCTCTGTCTTTCCTTCTCTTGTCTTTGTATTTATCTCTCTCCTTCCCTCCCCCTCACTCCCCTTTCCCTTCCTCTTCCCTTCCTCCCCACTTCCACTCTCTCTCCCTCTTTCCCTGCACACACACACACACACGCACGCACGCATGCATGCACACTCTTCCTGTAATCAATGATCCAAATTTATAAGATGGGCGACTGAAGTTGTCTGCGAAGCATGAGGATTGAATTGGTGGCCCTGGCTTTGGCTACAACATGCACTCACCAGATCACCACCTTTGGTCATTTTACCACAGACAGTGGCTACTTGGGAAATAGTAACTATGCTGGAGGTTATTATTTCCTCAGTTCTTACTGAAGCCTCTAAGGAGGAGACTAAATAGGAACATTTCCATCAGGATTTAGGAAATTAAAAGACTTGGCTTCTCAAAACTGCTACAGTCCACCAAGGGGCAGTTTTGGGAATTGTTTTGTTGATTTTGTTGTGTCCAATTCTTCATGACCCCATTTGGGGTTTTCTTGGCAAAGATGCTGGAGTAGTTTCCCATTTCTTTTTTTTATAGATGAGGAAATGGAGGCAAATAGGGTTAAGTGATTTGTCTAGGGTCACACAACTATTAAGTATCCAAAGTCAGATTTGAACCTGGGTCTTCCTGACTCTAGTGGTGGTGCTCTATCCATTACCCCACTTAGCTGCCTTCCTTAATGGAATAATCTATTCCATTCTGTTCGTCTGTCCCTGGACACAAAGAGAAAGCAGATTGGACAAATATAAAAAGATTAGTTAGATAGAAAAAGGAAGAAAAAAGGAGGGAGGAAAGTGCCAGGGGCTTTAACATATGGACTTGTGGTGGGACATGGCCAGCAGAGGAGGGGACAACAGCATTTCCTTTTCTCAAACCCAGGCCTCTGCAAGTAGTAAGGTAGCGAGATCCATCACTCAGGTGGCTGGAATGCTGAGGGAGGAACTGGTGTTCTTATCCCATTTTCCTCCTGTCTTGCTTTAGTCAAAGTGCCATGCCCACCCCCACCCAGACCTTATGTCAAGCCCCCCTACACAGGAGAGGGAGAAAGCACTCCCAATGGGCTACTGGCTGGGGGCATGGGAGAAGTGAGGAATGTCCTCAGCGAGTATAGAGAGAGGAAGGGGAGGGGCCTGAATGCTCTGCTCCCTTCCAGCTCTGCCTCCTGTGAGCTGCCCATGTTAACCCCTGTGTGCTCAAATTAGACTGCTGGGCAGAGGGGTGGAGGATGTGAAAAATGTCCTCAGACATGGTGTAGTGCTCTGCATGCCATCTTTCTTCACCATCACTGACCTAGCCCTTACCACTCTTTTACCATGGAACCAATATTTTATACTGATTTTAAGATGGAAGGTAAAGAGAAAAAGAGAGAGATAGAGACAGACAGAGATGGAGAGAGACTGAGAGAGAAAAAGAGACAGAGACAGAGATAGCAAGGAAGATTGGAAAAGTGATTTCTGGGTTTGGCTGGATAAAGATATAGCTTCTGGTTAACCTTCCTGGAACCTCAAATCATAGTTAGATGTGACTGTGTAAAGAGATGGGCTAAATGAACTCACTCACCATCCAAAGCTATCTTTGATGAACAAGAATTTACCCTCCCCCTTTTTTTTTAAAAAAAAAGAGAAGATAAGTGCCTTTTCCAATAACAATTCATTCCAGTTTCTAGTAACCTCTTTTGCTACAACCCATCTTTTATTTGGCAAACTGATTGATCTCCCTTATATACACAGCTGATCATGTCCCCTATTTTCTTAAAACCTTCCACTGCCTTTCTATTGCCTACCTAACAATGTCTACATTCCATAGTCTGGAGTAAACAGTCCAAGAGCTAAAAGGAAGAATTGAATCCAGGTTTTCCAATGCCTAATTCAATATTCTTTCCATTATTTCATGCTGTCTTTTAATATATCTGCCTTAAATAAAATTACCAGATGTTGTAAGCTTGTTTTGGTAGTTGAGGGACCAGATTGGACTGATTCAATTGTGATTTGTAACCACCAAGTGACACAATTGATAGTGATGGAGCTGGGAAGCTATGAGTTCAAATCCTTCCTTAGATATTTCCTAGCAATATGACCCTGACAAGTTACAACCTCTTTCAGTTTCATCATCTGTGAAATAGAAATAATAATAGTATCTAGACCTCAGGGGCATCTAAGTGGCTCAGTTGATTGAGAGCCAGGTCTAGAAACAGGGGGTCCTGGGTTCAAAACTGGCCCTAGACAATTCTTAGCTGGGTAAGGCTGAGCAAGTCACCTAATCCCCATTGTCTAGCCCTTACCATTCTTCTGCTTCGAAACCAATACACAGTATTGATCCTAAGATGGAAACTAGGGGTTTAAAAAAATAGTAGCATCTACCTCCTGAGGTTGTTGTGAGGATCAGATGAGATAATATTTGTAATTGCATACTTTAATTTTGTAATTTGTATTATACATAGTATATTAATAATAATTATAATTATAAATTATAAACTTTAAAGTGCCATATATGTTATTGTTATCACTCATAACATTGTCATTAGTTCATTAATCATTAACATCACTATTTGTTACTAATCGTTATTATTTTTAATAACAATGATCAATATTAATGATCTTATTGCTCCTAGTGGTTTCACTGATTCACAGCCAAACAACTTGTATAGACTTGAGCCCAGGGATGTGGAGTCGGCAGCCACCCTGTAACCACCAACCTAGAATCAAACATTCCAGACATTTCAGTATAGCAATGAGGTCTATGGGAAAAAGTCAAAAGGAGACCAGTGAGAGGAATTTCCCTGGCTCTTCCCAGGGCCCTTTGCTTCGAACATAGCAATCCCAAGTACATTTTTATTCCAGGGTTTGCTAATATTCAAATGTTCCCGAGCAAAGGCTGGCAAATATCTGGGTGATGATGAATGAGACGGAATGTGAACAAAAGCTAGAGATGGGGTGGGGGGATGGTTGTAACTATCCCTGCAGAGCATGACCCTCATTTTATGCTTGTTGGTTTTAAATTAATATAAAGTAGAAATTGATTTCACATAAAATGATGAAGAATAAGAAATCTCTGAATGGGGAGACAGTTGTGGCATAATCTGGAAACAAAGGCATAGGTTAGAAGCTGGGCTTTATTACTTATTACTCTGAATGAGTCACTGAACCTGTGTATGTGTGAGCTCTCTCATCTGTAAAATGGGAATAACAATAACACAGATACTACCTAGAGGCAGGTAGGTGGCTCAGTGAATAGAGCATTGGGCCTGAAATTAGGAAGACCTGAGTTCAAATCCAGACTCAGACACAAATTAACTGTGTGACTCTGAACAAATTATTTAACCTGTTTGTCTTAATCCACTGGAGAAGGAAATGGCAAATCACTCCAGTGTCTTTGCCACAAAAACCCCAACAGGGTCATGAAGAAGACACAACTGAATGATTGAACAATGGACAAGGTTGATGTGAAAATCAAGTTTAATAATGAATGGAAAGCACTTTGTAAGCCATAAAGCACTATGTAGCTTTCAGATGTCAATAGTAACAAGAGAGCTTTAATGAGTAAGGAATATTGCTATTATTAATATTGTAACAACAAGGGAGCTTTCCCTAATCCCTCAGTTCAGTGTCCTCCCTTCTTTAATTATTTTCTATTTATCTTATATATTGCTTTGTATATATTTGTTCATAAATTATCTCCATTGTTAGACTGTAAGCTCCTTGAGGGTAGGGGCTATCTTTTTTGCCTCTTAAATTTTTTTTTAAAATTAAAACTGTTACCTTCCATCTTAGAATCAATATTGTATATTGGTTTCAAGGCAGAAGAGTGGTAAGGGCTAGGCAATGGGGGTTAAGTGACTTGCCCAGGGTCACACAGCTAGGAAGTGTCTCAGGCCAGATTTGAACCCAGGACCTCCTATCTCTAGATCTGGCTCTCAATCACTGGGCCAGCTAGCTGCCTTTCTTTTGCCTCTTTTTGTATCCACAGTGCATAGCACATAGTAGGCACTTAATAAATGTTTCCTGAATTGATGATGATCAGGGATGGAGGTGGTCATTAGAGCTGCTGGTCTCAGGCTATGGATCCTATTTTTCCTAGATGTTCCTTCCTGAATCTTCAGTGTTCACCTTGACTTAGGGTGGAGAAGTGACAATTTTAGGCTCGTCATTCAGTCAGAGCGTACGCAAAAGTGTAGAAAAGGTCCATTACAAATGGGTGGTGGGGAGGGAGACAAGACTGCTGTGATGTAGTCCAAAGACCTTGATTTGAGCCTCAGTCTCCTTAAGAAATTCTCTTACCCCCTATAAGCCTGAGTGTCTTCATCTGTAAGATTCAAGTGATGAGGGTTATCGTGAGATAATGTGTGCAACAGGTCTTATAAATGGAAGAAAACTGGTTCAATCGAAGGTTTTTAAATACTGGTTCCATTTTGTCTAGCTGTTTGATCTGCACAAGTCATTTATTTAACGTCTGAACCTAATTCTTCATCTGTAAACTGGGAGTCACTGTAGGACCTGACTCACAGCTTTGCTATCAGTGACTTTGCTGACCATTTGTGATTTTGTCCACTCATTTTCATTTTCATTCCCATCACACACTATTATTTATAGCTGACCTTCCTTCATCTATCTTTCTGCTCACTCGCCCAGACACAAAATCAAGGATCCTTTAACTCTGTTTGGGAGCAGGCGTGCACATCGGGGTATGCATGGGCATTTGTGTGTATGTGATTCAGTGTGCAGAGGTATTTGGCAGATCTTAGAGTTTAGGAAAAGTAAACCTGTTTTTCTTGAAAAAGTGTGATGGAAAAAAATCTTTAAGGGGGAGCAGCTAGGTAGCACAATGGATAGAGCTCCAGGTTTGGAGTCAGGAGGACCTGGGTTCAAATTTGATCTCAGATACTATCTAGCTTTGTGACCCTGGGCAAGTCACTTAACTGGAATGTCTAGCCCTTGCCTTTCTTTTGTCTTAGAATTGATATACTAAGCCAAAAGGTAAGGGTTTTTTTGTTTGTTTGTTTGTTTTTTTAAACCTTTACCTTCCCTATTAAGGGACAACATTTGTACAACCCAGTGGAATTGCTTGTCAGCTCTGGGAAGGGGAAGGGAAGAGGGAAGGGAAAGAAAATGAATCATGTAAACATGGAAAAATATTTTTAAATAAATAAATAAAATTTAATATAAAAGGTTGTTCCCCCAAACAAACAAATAAAAACCTTTTACCTTGCATCTTAGAATCAATACTGTGCATTGCTTCCAAGGCAGAAGAGCAGTAAAGGGCTAAGCAGTGGTGGTTAAGTGCCTTTCCCAGGGTCATAGAGCTAGGAAGTATCTAAGGTCAGATTTGAATCCAGGACATATACAGAAGACACATATTTGGACACATATTTACTCACTCCTTAATTTCTCTGATGTTAAGTTTGACTTCCTGGACCTCCACCTATTCCTTCTTGTCAAAGTCCCTGTCTCTGGCTCTGTTCTCAATCTACTGAGCCATTCTCTGTCCCCTGTGTTTTTTGTTTTAAATAAAATAATTTTTAAAAAAAGCAAAAATGTGATGGAAGGGAGGGACCTTGACTATATAGGTTGGCTGATAGCTATAAT
Organism: Gracilinanus agilis; assembly: GCF_016433145.1. Lineage (NCBI taxonomy): Eukaryota > Metazoa > Chordata > Mammalia > Didelphimorphia > Didelphidae > Gracilinanus > Gracilinanus agilis. Next base: position 116,522,664 of record NC_058134.1, on the reverse strand, counting down.
GATAGTTGGCTGATTGATATAATCATTTTCAAATTTCCTACTTATTAGATAGATAGATAGATAGATAGATAGATAGATAGATAGATAGATAGATACAGGCTGATCCATGTTCTGAAACACAGGAAATAGAATAACAATCTATACTATCAGGAAGACTATTGCGGCAAAGATGGGATGGGCAAAATTGTCAAATCCTCCAAAGAATTCTGCAATGTGTAGACTGTAGCTTATGGAAAGGAATTCAGAAAGATCAAATTCAGAGAAGGATCATCATCATCCTTATGCAGTTATTGATTTATTATTAATTAATCATTATTAATCATTACAGAAATGCCACATAATGGAAGAAAAGGTTTTAAGAGATAAAATCATACTAATATGCCCATTTATGGATGCCTTTCCTGTATTCTTATTAAACTATTCTATTATTTTAATTTCTGTTTTTCTATTCTATTATTATTTTAATTTCTATTAATTCTATATTCTATTATTTCATTAAGAAATAGTCTATAATATTTCTTTGACTAAAATCTCTACTTTTTCTCTACTGGCATATAAGGATAGATCTTTATAGGATATATAAATATATACATATATGTGTACCTATAGAGTTATAGAGGTACACATCTGGCACCCAAAGACCCGACAGGCCCAATGTGGCCAGGAGACAATCAAGGAAATTCCCAGCAGCATCAGTCAAGTCTTTATCTTAACAGGCAAAAGGCACAACATGGCCTCAGGGAGTTTGGCAAGAAGGTCTAGGTGGAAGTCCAACTCTTAGCACCAGGGAAATTTGGTAGTGAGCAAATACATGTCCATATATGTGTGTCTTATGTATATGTCTATATTTAATCTGTATCTCCCTATAAAAGTCTAGTCAGAGAAACATCAAACAAACGTTCTATCTGCTATGGAGGGAAATTCAGTTGCTTGTTTTTGAGCCCTGAAAAATTCCCTGCTTGTCTGCAGGAAATAGAAACGGCAAAGCTATTTATGGTATGGTGAGATTCCTGGGCTTCTCATGGGAAAGTAGCTGATGTCAGTGTCTGAAAGGCCTCTCTCTGGTCTCAACCCACAAAAGTCCTTCTTCTTTATTGGGAGCTGGCGCTCTTATCTCCTAAACAAAAAAGAAAACATTATCTTAACCTGTTATAAAGGCGTGCTACACCTACACCTGGATTCTCATCTGCTTGCCACATCTCAAGAAAGAGGTAACCTAGATGGCAAGGAGTTCAGTGATAACAAGGAAGATTAGTACCCTGGAAAGAATATTGGATGTGGAGTCACAGGACCTGGGTTCAAATTCTGACTTTGATAGTTATCCCCCGTGTGACCTTGGGCAGCTCACTTTGTGTCTCTGGACCTTGGTTTTCTCTATAGGGCAAGGAGGAGGTTGGATCACTTGAGAGGTGGTAGCAGTCACTGTTTCATTATCTTTGGGAATTTATTGGGATCCAACTAGGGTGCACGGCAGGTTCTTAGACACTGAGGATACAATTTGACTTAATAAACCTTTATTAAATACCTACTATGTGAGGGGAACCAGTTGGCCTGAAACCAACAGGTAACAGGGATGTCTACCTCAAGCCAGCCTGTGAAGCTTCCCGCATGGCAGAATGAGCAGATGAGAACAATTTGCTCCGGTGGCCAGAAAGGCTGCTGAAGAAGGTGCTGTGGAGCCCCCAGAGCTTGGTCACACACAGAAGATGCTACAGCCATCCACTGCATCCCAAGCCATCTCCACTTGTCCTGGCTTCTGCCTTGCCATTGGACTTTAATGACTCTGGAGAGAGAGTGATGCTGACGACTTTGTGCAACGCTGCCTCACGTCTATCCGACTCACAAGCAAGTCAAGACATCTCCCCATGATGTCAGTGGTCCTCTTTGAAGGACAAACAATTATGTGCAGAGCACTGGCCTGGGTGCTTGAAAAGAGAGAAAGTTAGACCGACATGTTTTTATGGAGCTTGCAATCTATACGAGCTCTCTAACTACAGGATGGAGCAAAAATATTGGAATTCTTCATCCTGGAAAGACAAAAAGTTACTTTTAGGCTGATTGAGGTTCCTGGGGGGAGCAAACTCATCTTCCTTTTTATTACCATATCCTTCTAGAGCAGTTATTCCCAAAGTGGGCGCTACCGCCCCCTGGTGGGTGCTGCAGCAATCTAGGGAAGCAGTGATGGCCACAGGTGCATTTATCTTTCCTATTAATTGCTATTAAAATAAAAAAATTAATTTCCAGGGGGCTAAATAATATTTTTTCTGGAAAGGGGGTGGTAGGCCAAAAGAGTTTGGGAACCACTAGTCTAGAGTATGGAAAGGTCCCTAGCATCTGGTATTTTATTAATCCAAACTATGAATTCAGACTTCCTCCATTCATAGATGGCGTAACATTCACTTAAACACTTATTGAGCATCTGCTATATGCAAGGCACTAGAGAGACAAAGAAAATGAAAATGAATTTCTGCTTTTGGGAACTTATGTACATTCTCCTGTTGGTGAGAGAGAGAGGTGGACTGTAACACTTGAATAACTAACTAACTGAGAAGGGAGGAATCACTAATAACAAAGACAATTAAGACTAGAATAAAAGCTCCTTGAGGACAGAGACTCTTCCTTTTTTTCATTTTATCTCTAGCACACAGTAGGCATTTTATAAACTTTAGAGCACTAAATAGATACCTAAAGCTAAGACTCTTAGCCTTTACCACTCTTATGCCTTAGGACTAATACAGAGTAAGAGGGAAGGGAAAAGACAGGGGAGAGAGGGTGGGCAAAAGGATCTCCAAGATCCCTTCTAGTTCTAATTCTATTTTCCTATGATCATGCGCACATGACACTTCCCTATGATAGAAAGGGACTCCCTCTGTATCTCCATTCATTAAAATCCTTCCCTTCCTTTAAAAGCTCAGCTTTCTCACCATGAATTCTCCTCTAGTTCTCCAGCTAGAAATAAACTTTTCTCTCTCCAAATGCCTCATGCTACTCTATTTGACCTCTCCTATATACTTGCCACAGTCTTATATACACTAGTTATTCATATACATGCCTTTTTCATGAGTCTGTTCCTCCCACTCAGCCACATCTCATGCCCTGGTCACCCTGTGCCATCCCACCCCACTCCCAGGCATTCTCTTTCCCAAACAGACTAAAAGGAGCCAAAACCTCTTCATTCAAATAAGTTATATGACAGAAAAATTGATTAATAGCCTCTTGTCATTGTTTTCTCCTGCTGTGGTTAAGAGTATGTGGTGATGTCAAGAAAACCCAAGTCATAGGGTCATAGACTTTTTTTAAAAAACCCTTCCCTTCCATCTGAGAATCAAAATGGTATCATTTCCAAGGGCTAGGCAGGGAAGGGGAGGGGGAGTGTAAGTGACTTGCCCAGGGTCATATAGCTAGGAAGTGTCTGAAGCTAGATTTTAACCCAGGTCCTCCCATCTCTAGACTTGGCTCCCAATCCACTAAGCCACCAAGCTGCCTTCTCCTAGACTTTTAAAAGTCAAGTTAACAAGCTTTTTGTTAAGTACATTCTGTGATCCAGGCTCTGCTCTTACTTAGAACTGGAATGGTCTCAAGGGATCATCTAGGCCAGCTTCCTTCACACCCATTTAACAGAAGAGGAAAATGAATCTCAGAGAGACTAAACAATTTGCTCAAAGTCACAGTGCTTGGGAATAGTAAGGCTGAGATCTGAACCTCAGTCTCCTCCTGCTAGATTTTTCTACTCTGCTGCATTCGGTTTCAAAGAACCCCAACTTCCAAATTCACTGAGGTCTTCTCCAGCCAAGACCACTCCCTCTTCTTGTGGAGTATCGTAAAGAGGGATAGATCTAAATCCAAGGGAGATGGGATGGATTCCTAGCACTGCCTTTCATCTTTGTTTTATCGTTGGCCAGTTGACCAACTTCTCCAGGTGCCATTGTTATAAAATCAGGAAGTTGGGCTGGATGACCTCTAAAGTCACCTCCAACTCTCAAGCAATCCTTCTATTAGCCCAGATGCTAACTCTTGGGCCTGCCCAGACTTTGGCCTTGCTCTTTGTTCTCTTGGGCAAGTCTCTTCATTTTGATTACATGCCATTTATCTATAGAATGACAATATTGGACAAGATGTTCTTTAAGGCCCCCTTCAGATCTTTATAATTCTATCTATGAGCTAGATGGTAATTTTCCAGTTCTTTTTCTTGTTGGTCAGTATTTTCAGTCCTGTCCATCTCTTCATGACCCCATTTGGAGTTCTCTTGTCAAAGACATTGGAGGGGTATCCAGAGTTCCATCCACAATTAACCAGTAATTTGCCCTTTTTTCCATCGGAGGCTATTTGGCATTTGCACAGCTCACTCCAAACATCTTTCCAATAAACATGTGTTGTAACTCAGGAATATGGGCATAAGCTAAAAGGCAAACAGTCCTGGGTGACCTGGACTGGAATTAATTCTGTAATATAACCAAATGGTTCAAGGTTATAAAATTTTAGAAATAAAATTATGTTCACTGCCAGGGCAACCAGATAGTCAAAGGGAATCAAGGGTGTCCATAGAGTGGAAACAACATAACTACTAGACATTCCACTTAGCTCTCACTAATGCCCAAGAGGCATGTAGGTTTGGTGTGTATTAACCAGTGTTGAAGAAGGGTTTGGTTGCTTGTGATGCTATCAGTCCCCTTTTCCTTGCTTGTTAAGGAAGGGAAAATTACTCAATTACTCAAGAGGGAAAATTAGATTTTTCTGTAACAGCATTATTCTCTAGCCTTCACAGTGTCTGGGATTCCATCTTCAAGGAGCCCCTTTGTACAAGTTCTTGTGTTCTTTGGGCCAGAGTTCTAGACGCTGGCATAGGAGAGATGTGTTATGTCTGGGAGTCTTGGAGAATGAAGACCCCTTGGCAGTGAATGAAGGAGGTAGCTGCTCCTGGATCTCTGTGCTCAGCTGGAAAAAACAAAAACTAGTCCAAGAGGCTCAGGCTGTGAGCACAGGGGGGGCCCTCTACCTCCCACCCCACCCCCCATGGATGGAACTGGCCCCAGACTAGGACAAAGAAGCTCATGCCTGAGGGTGTGGCTCTGAGAATCCTTCTATCACAACCATCTTGGAAGAATACTCCTACTGTAAGAAGACCGAGCTTTCTCATTCTCTAATCAGGCAAGATAACAGAGTTTATGATAGGTACCTAGAGGTTGTGCCCCCTCTGTTTTGCTGATAATACTTTGTTTTAAGGAAACAAAAGGTTCCTGGACTTACTGAGTGATTCAAATGATAGGAATGTTTTAGGTTAAAGGATAACTTGTCTTATTCTCCATTTGGGGAGTTCAAAATTTTTCATTTAAAACTTAAAAGCACCAAATGACAAGATGGCAAGAAATATCTATTAATGTTTTCTTGTTATTGGCTCATTCTTACTAAATTCCATATTGGGATCTGGAACAAATTTTTAAGCTTCAGTTTCCTCATCTATAAAATAGGAACAATAATTACATACACTAATAATCACAAGATTATTGTGAGTACAGCCTCTGTGTAGCAATATATAAACGTGAGCTACTCCTCTTATGTATTTCAAGTATTTTATTTTCATTACTAATCTGCGGGCTAGAGATTGAGATCATGTAAACTTTCAAGGAGCCCACAGGAAATTTACCTGAGAGTGAGAGAAAGCCAAAAGCTTTGGAGAAATGAAATTATTCTTCATGAGACTCTTAGGACCTCATAAGCTCTGGGGAACATAAAGGTCACAAATGCCCTTCCCTGTTCTCTGGGGAGCAGAGGAATGAACATAGGCAACTATACGGTACAGTAGAGAGAATGCTAGACCAGGAATCACAAAGATCTTCATTAAATCCTGCCTAAGATACTCACTAGCTATGTGACCCTGGGCAAGTCACTTTAACTTTTGTTTGCCTCAGTTTCCTCATTTGTAAAATGGGAATAATAATGGTACCTATCTCCTATCAATATCAAGTATTTTTAATTTATATTTTAATTTATATATTTATATATTTAAAATTTTTAATTTATATATTATCAATATTAAATATCAAATGAGATACTGTTTGTAAAACACTACGTAAAAATGCTCCCTATCATTATTATCACCTTGGGATAGAAGATCATGGAATCAAGAAAGCATAACTGGAAACAAAACTGCAACTCAGACCTTGCTGACTATAATTTGATCTGCAACTCCACTCCACAGTGTTTCTTTTCATAATATCTATTGTCTATTATTCCACAGAAATATTTATTACCTGCCATATAAAGTAGTAAAGCCCTTTATTTGTCCTAGAACTATCTCCTTCAAGCCTATAGGAGTCTGCTTGTTCTAGCCTCCCAGGACTTCTTCATGGAAGTCTTATGTCTTCATTTCCTTTGTGAGGTCATAGATGGCGTATATCTTGGTCATCTCTTCTAATTTGGCTGCATATGGCTGCCACCCTATCCTGTTAAATCCTTCAGTGAGACCATGCCTTGAAATACTCCTTTTGGGGCACTTCTCAGATGTACAGAGAAATATCTGTCCACTCAGTATTTTCCTTTCTAGGGCTGGAAAAAGATTGAGAGAGAATAGGAAAAGGGAATTCCCAAAAAGGAGAGTCTCCTCCTTTTTAAGTTTCTAGGTACAGTTAGTGATACCAGTGGCTGAAAAGGGGGAGTTTGGAGAGGAGATTCTACCTGGATTATCCTTTACACTGTGAGATCCTTGCAATCAAAGATTGATTTTTTTGCCTTTCTTTGTAAACCCTGCCTCACCTCCCCCCCCCCCAACTTAGCACAATGCCTGAAATAGAGTAATGGCTTAATAAATGCTTATTGCTTTGACTTTACACAATGGTTTTTTAGATACCAGTGAGGAAACCAGTTGATATTGGGTAACAATGTGGTTTTTCCTTAAAAGGACGTAGAATCACAAAATGATTGAATTTTAGAACCAGAAGGGTCCTTAGAGATGATCTAGGCCAACCCCCTTATTGCACAGATGAGGGAAATGAGTTCCAGAGCTGTTAAATAACTTACTCAGGGGTCACACAGTGAGCTAATATTTATTTAGATAACAAAAATTCCTAAGATAGGGCATTTCCCCCACTTTTCAATGAAATTTAAAACCAAGAACATTTGCAGCATTGCAAGAGACAGTCACTAATGTTTTATTGTTACTGACTCATTCTTGATGAATCCCATATATCTATTTTAAGTATTTTATTTTCATTTCCACTCCCACAGATGATATGAATTTCTGCCAGCCAAGGCTTTTGAAATAGCTGCTCACCATTTTTTTTTCTGATTCTGAGGAAAAAAAAATGTCTCCCACAAAATTTCATTCTTATAGTCACTTTTTAAAAATGTTCTGCCCTATCTACAACTCATAGGCCTGAGACTGGCCTTACATTCACCCACAGAGGGCAGCACACCTCAGGTTAGCACAGAGGAAGACAGGGAAAATCCTTGACCCTACAAGCTCTCAGATGCCCGTCCCTACAGCCCATCACTTCCAAGTTCTACTTTTTAAAGAGAGAATCATTCATAGGTATACCCCATACTGATGAAACACTGAGGCAGCCCCTGCTCCCATATTTAACACTTAGAAGTTATATTTAAGTATTTATTTTGCCAAGAAGGTTCCCTGCTCTCTGCTAATAAGCCTTTAGTGGGTGTGAATCTAAATGGGTTATTTCATTTCTTAGCCTTAAGTAGTCATCGAGCAAGTTTTTAAGCCTGGCCAATCTTCTTTCAAATACTAGTCATAGTCACAAGGGAGATGGAGGTAAAAGAGTAAGGATGGCTTCATGTCAATTCATTCCCCAGCATTAGGAAAGCAATTTCAAAGCATAAATTTGGCATTTTTATTTTAATTTAATTTAATTTTTTAAATTTAAATTTAAATTCAGTAGGTTGGTAAAATTACCTTCCTTTTGGAAGGGAATAGCAAGTGCTCAACGAATATTTTTGGCAATAGTGGTTTGCATAAATGTGTATCTTAGAATTAAAAAGCCACACATGTATAAGACAAAGCCATAACTAGCCAGTCTGATCCCTGGGGCAAGTATGGGGTTGGGAAGGAGAGACTTTGGGGCTCAGGGGACAGACCTTAGAACATTGTTCTGTTTTGGGGAAGAAATAAACCCTAGAAAACCCAATTTGGGCAGACTGCCACTGGGCGAGGCAGAAGGATAGACTAAGGGAGGGATAAATTGATCTGCATTGTGGAGAGGTCATGGTTGAAGGACAATGTCATATGTGTGTGTAGATACTCACATATATGAGAAGTTTGGACTAGAGATGGTTTCTACGAACTCTCCCAGCTTCACCTCTTCCAACCCTGTAATCCCACCTTGGCTATCAGATCTGTATCTTTATTACACAATGGTTAGCTTTCATGGGACTTATTCACAGGAACAGTAGGTCACTCCAGGAGAGAAGAGAGATTGGTTCCCCAGAATCTAAGCCCACTCCCTTCAAACACAGCTGTCCCCCAGAAAACATTGATTTTTAGGGGTTTCTGAAAGCAGTAGCAGAAGATAGAGGAGGACTCAGTAGTGGTTTGAGATACCTATATCTATATCTATATCTACATCATCTACATCTACATCATCTACATCATCTACATCTACATCTACATCTACATCTACATCTACATCTACATCTACATCTACATCTACATCTACATCTACATCTACATCTACATCCACATCCATATCCACATCTATATCTAGATATATAAAGAATCATAGCTGGAAAGGACTTCAAAATCCATCTCATCTAACTCCCCATTTTACGGATGAAGAACTTGTAAAGATTTGAATATGGGTTTTCAGACTTTCAGAGCAGTAAATGAGCCTCTTTAAAAAAGAGCCCTTAACTGAATTTTCTCTGATTCTAAAAGATATAGATGATTCCCTATAATCCTAGGCTTTGTAGCTTTCATGTGGGACACATCACCAACCACCAGAAATGTAGTGTTCCTTTTTAGAAGAGAATGTTTTGAGTATTTGTGTGTTCAGCCATTTCTTATAGTATGAGCTAACAATATTTTTCTACATGTATTCTCTTAGAACAAGGGTTAAAACTCACTGGAAGGAAGGCAGTACCTCTCTCAAACATAGATCTAAGTACATATCTATAGAATATTTTAGCCAAAATAAAAGAATAATTTTATAACAGAATGTTGACTCATCATGCAAATATCTGATAACCTACAATGATAAATAAGTACTTTGGAGATGAGTCAATCTCAGGTTTAGAACTCTCAGACTCAGAATCATAGATATAGACCTAGAGGACCTTAGAAATCAAGTAGTTCAACCCTGACAATGGCAGGATTCCAACCCAACTTGTCTTACTCTAAATCTAGAATTCTTTCTAGTATATGCTACTGCCTCTTCTATCTCTCCAAAAAGCAACTCTTCTCCTCTGTCATTGAACCCATGTGGCAACCCCTTCCTCTCTTGCTGCTGCCATGTATCTTTTTTCTAACAGTGTCTTTTTCTCATATCCTAAGTATTTGGGGTCACTTCTTCTTTGCCTTCCAAGAAGCCAATTAGCTAATCTATTAATATTATTACAATCAATTATATATTATATTATATATTATAATATATTAATATTATATGTAACATTAATATTATTATATATGTAATTATATGTTATCATATTAATACTATAATGGGAGAAGACTATTTAGAAACTCGGAGAACTTCCTTCTAGTTCATAGCTCCCACATGTGCATTATAACAAGGAGACAGCACCCAACAATGATTCAAAGTCTCTCTTGAATTACATTAATTCACATATACTAAATAAAATAATACAAATATATAAACCAGTATAGAAAAGATTGGTATGAAATATCTCTGACATGAATATTTCCTCTTAATTGTCAGGGAATACTCATACACATAAATGCAACATCTATAGCCATTTCTAAATCTACAGAGAGAGAAAGAGAAAGGAAGGCTATGATTTGACAAGAAGGTCATGTAGTGAGATTGAAGGAAAGCCAATGGACCACCAGTGTTCTCAGTGGTTATATGTACACTGTCTATATATATATATATTGGATGAGCCCTCTCTTTAGAGTATCCAAGAGGACACAGATTAAGGGTTACACAGAGCCAAAGGAGAAAGACGGCCAGGCCCTGTGTTAAGTGCTGGGGATACAAAGAAAGACAAAATCATTTTCCATGCTAGGGTACACAGAGAACTAAATCAAAGGAATCCAAACTCTAATAGGGGAGATGACATGAAAACAATTATGTTTATATTTTATATTATATATAAAGACCTCAAATTTATTATCTATGTTATATATAACCTCAAAGTTATTTATATAACATTTGTGTGTGCATATATTTAATAACTTGGAGATTGTATATGTGTGTGTGTGTATTATATATTAGAAGTTCGAAGAATCTCATGGGAAAGGCATTAGCATTGAGGAGGTCCAGAAAAGGTTTCTTGCTGAAGGTGAGATTTTAGCTGAGACTTGAAGGAAAGAAGGCGTCAGAGGTAAGGGAGGCGAGAGGAAGCTTTCTGAAAGGAATCCTGGAACCGACTTACTGAAATCCATTGAAGGATGAGTTTGTAAAATGCAATACAGCTCCTTCAAAAGTAATCTTCTAGGATTATTTTAAAATGTGGGATTTTTTTTCTGCCCTTCCCTTAAAAGGTTGCTGATCTCTGATCTCAAAAGATGCTATGTGCCATTCCTGATGGGAGTGGATCGCTGCCAGCAAAGGCTTGCTAGGGGCTTTGAGGAGATCATTAGTTTTATAGTTGGAGGCAAAGTGATCAAGATAAAGAGTATAGGAATTCCTCCTTGTGCTATAACTCAGTTCTTCCATAGGGAATTCTTGCACATAAAATCAAGCATGCTTTTTCCATGCCAGGGTACACAGAGAACTAGATCAAAGGAGAAATAAGCAGCAAACTGGCTGCTTGCCACTAGTTTCGATAGGGATGGAGAAGAGCAAGATAGTATTCATTCCACTAACCCCTACCATCTGTGTCTCCCTGCTTCTTATCCTCTGCCTCCTGCTCACAGCCCCATGCCTGTCAGCACCGAGTTGGGGCAGAAGACTGTGGTGACTGCCATTGGGCTGGCTTAGCCAGAAGCCATGATGAGTGATGGTGGCTTGGCATGCCAGTGTACCTCAACAGTCATGGAGAGAAGCTGGCACAGTAAGCCAGGGCTCAGCTAGCTTCTTGGTGATTCTTCCTCTGAACCAAAGATGCTACATTTCTCAATCTGAAATTGAGAGGGAGGGAAGGAAGTTCTCAGGATAAATTTCAGTTTATTAGCATTTTTGCATTGTCTCCTCCCTTTCTCTGGAACTCACGAGCATGTTAGCATGAATGCATACAGACAGGCATTCTAATATCCGATTTAAAGCATTATTTTTCTCCAAATGCTAGTAAAACATTTTCCCTTCTCTCTTTTCTCTCCTCCTCACTGCCATTCAAAAATGGAAAAGTCAGAGGAAAAGGAAGCAAGTTATAGAAGTAGATGCACAGCTTGCTAGAGAGAGAAGAAATCTCAGGCTAAATCAGGCTGCCCATATCTCCCTGAGGCACAAGGTACAGCCCATGTTCCTTTTGTTCACACAGACTATAAGAAGTTTTGAAAAGAAAAAAGCCCCTCAAAATGTGATTCAAGTCAATAAATATGTATTAAGCCTAATCTGTGCGAGGCAAAAAGGACAAAGATTATAATACAGCAAATATTACAAGATGAGAATCAGGCAAAGGTGCACCTGGGGCAACTTCAATGGGAATCTGGGGATGGGAGGGCAGGGAGTGCCATAAAGGTCAGACTAACTGGGAAAGTCTGGGCACAGCAGCACCTAGTCATGGCTCCACAGTGGCAGTGGAGGTGGGGAGGTTGTGGGTTGTGAAGAAGGGACAGCCCCAGTACTAGAATGAGGTGACTTCATTTCTAAGGAAATTGTTCTCTAAACTTGCAGCATAGAACTGGAGATAAAGTACTAGGATTACAGTTGCGGCATCCTCCCATGTCAACACTAAAGGCAAATCCCAGCCAGTCCCATGCTCATTTTGGGCCTGGATACCTCCCTTCCCATCACCAACCTGAGGCATTCAGACCCTTAGGTCCTTCTATGCCCATTGCCGTTCTGGGTATGTGGGTATTGAACTGGATTTGGTTGAATTGGGGAAGGAGGAGAGGCAGCACTGGAGAGATGCAGATAACGAAAGGGGGGAGATCTAATTTGAGCAATACATAGGGCTGGGCTACTATAGCTTTGTCCAAGAAGCATAAAAATTTAACATTCTAAAAGCTTCTCTAGTAATTAGTTCCTCCCTCTAAATTAAACTTGCCTTAATTACTTTTTATATTTTGTTTTGCTTCATGAACTATACTGTTCATTCGAGACCTCTTTCGGGGCTAGGTTCTTCCAAGAGTACGTGTTTCATCCTGTTTGCCCCAGGCTGAAAAATTGCTAGGCATAGCCCTAGAGGTATCTCTGGCAGACTCTATAATCAGATATAAACGGTCTTTGCATTATTCATTTTTATAGTAATTCCTATGAAATTATATGAATTATATTATTATAATATGAATTATGTTATATATGAATTATATATTACATTATATATTAATATATTATATATGTACAAATTATATATATGGAATTATATCCATTCCTATGAAAAAGCAAAACTATATCGTACCTGGGTAATGACATTTTCTTTGAATGACTTTTCTCTTATAACAACCATAAGAAATCCATTTCAAAAGATCAAGTCTGCTTTATACAAAATTAACTTTATTTTAATCTTCCTTTTTATAGGCATCACTAAAGATTTCTGCAATCATTTCAAATCCATCCGCAATTGAGTATTTGGTCTAAAAGCTTGGAAGTGGGCAGCGGATTGCTTAGTCGTGAGTAGTACAATTTATGTTTTTTACTTTATTTTATTTTATTTTATTTTTTATTTTAAACCCTTAACTTCTGTGTATTGACTTATAGGTGGAAGAGTGGTAAGGGTAGGCAATGGGGGTCAAGTGACTTGCCCAGGGTCACACAGTTGAGAAGTGTCTGAGGCCAGATTTGAACCTAGGACCTCCCGTCTCTAGGCCTGGCTCTCAATCCACTGAGCTACCCAGCTGCCCCTACAATTTATGTTTTTATTGTGTGTCATATCCCATTCTTGGCTGACAGGAGGCATCCCTTCTCTAGGGACTGGGCATTGGGAGGAATTTTACTTGGATAAATTAAATAATCAACTCTATGCTATGCTAGAACTGGAACTATCCTATGCCATCATGGCTAGATGGTTACAAAGATTCCAACTGCTAAATCCCATCCAAATATAGGGAATCTTTCAGTAAGTTATGCTACCTTTCAAGTGATAAAAGAAAGGTTCCTGGTTCTATTCCAAAAAGAGGCATGACTGTGTGTGATGAGTATAAAAACAGTAGGTTCTCAACAAAGGATGTCAGAGCAAAGATCTTGTCTATATGACAGATACTCCTGAACTATTTATTTTCTGTTTCCCCAAACATTTTTTCCTACTCAGATATGTATCTCTCATCCAAGTAGCCTCTTTTCCCCCCATTCTCTCCAGTCTCCATCTGTTGTCAGCCCCCACCCTCTGTCACACATGCCTTCAGGGAGACAGAATCCAGGGAGGGTGAAGAGGTGAAATCCCTAGCATTTGCTACATTAGTAATAGTTTATATTTCTATAACTTTTTAAGCTTTTATAGAGCCATTTTTTTCACAATACAATGAAGAGGAGTGGCATATCATTACCTCTATTTTTATAGGGGGGAAAATGAAGATCAGAGAGGTTTAACAACTAGCCCACGATCACACAGTTCTCAAATATCAGAACCAATCAAGAAATCCTGGTTGGATTCTTTTCTAGTTCTGGAATATGTTAGAAAAGGGAGCAGAGGATGTCAAAAGTCACGCGGACTTTAAGTTATCTATAAACATTAGCTTAATTGTTTGTGGTTGTTTTCTTGTTTTTTAAACCTTAACTTTTTGTTTTAGTAATAACTCTAAAACAGCAGGGCAAGAATTAGGCAAACAAGGTTAAATGACTTGCCCAGGGTCTCATAACTTGGAAGTGTCTGAGGTCAGATTTGAACTCACTCCAGGCCTGACACTTAATCCACTGTGCATTGTTAATCCACTATATGCGAGATACCTTTCCAGTATCCAAAAATGAGTATACTACTGGGAATGAATATTAATATTCTCATAATAAATGAAACTAAAAGATGAGAGATAATTGCTGTTAAGTGAAGGGATGTCTCGCAAGTTTTCCTTGGAGAGACAGATAAAGATGAGTTGGTTTTTAACATGTATCCAAAAGCAGAAAGAAATATGCATAGGATTCTTGATCATTGCAATGCCTCCAATGAGAGTTGGTGGGAGAAAGACTATCATGATGAGAATTACAATTAGAGGATAAAGAAGTAGAAATATCTACAAGGAGTCAGTAAGACATTTCAGATTTAATCAGCAAATAAGTACTTCATGATTTAAATGCAAAGGCAGGTATAGGGAGAAAGGCAAAAAAAAAATTTAGAGTTTTCAAAATTTTACAGTAAAAAACAAGAAGCCAAAATCTTGTAGACTGTGCAGAAACCTCACATCTATATATCATTTTATTTGGGAAATAAAGGAAATGCTACACATGACAAGCACCAAACAGTATTGTAGGGAATGAAATCAATTGTGTTTTATCAGTCAAGAAATCACTAGTTACTGATTTGGAAATTATTTCTGGATCAGTCAAATTAGGCCATCAGGCCATTGACTTGTTCCAGCAAACATTAGAATTGATACCAAATTAGAAGAACAAAAATTAGAAAGAGTTTTGATGAGCTACTTCAACAAATCCAAATTGACCGGGACTTAGCACAATGCCTGACACATAATAGGTACATAATAAATGCATTGACTGTCCTAAACAAGCCGTTGATAATTGGGAAATGGATAAAAGAACAAATACCAACACAGATAATCACCATTTTCTACGTAAATTTAAGCCATGTCAATTCATCACAACAAATAAAAAAACCGAGAAGCCATCAAAGCCAACAAACACTTGATCTCCTTGCCAAGTGGAGAAATATGGCAGACAAAGAGAACACCAGCTTAGAATATAAACTCCTTTATAAAATTTTATAGAAAAGACAGCATGATGTAGTTAATAAAATGCTGAACTTGGAACCAGGAAGATATGAATTTGAAACTTGTCTGAGATTTCACTGGGGTAGGGAACTGTCAGTGAGAAAATTCCTTCTACCAATGTAGATGATGAATAAGCCACTTACCCTGCATATTTCTCAGTTTTTTCATCTATAATAAGAGAGAACACAATACTTTTTACCTCTTCCAAGGTGCTGTGAAGCTCAGTGAAATTATGTGCTTAAAGGTATTTGCAGACATTTAAACTCTCTGTAAACACCAGATATTATAATGTTTATTAGGATGATAGCTATTTAGAGCAGAGTGCACATTGTATGGAATTTTCTTGTTTGTGGAGGACATTGTGCTGATTGTATTAATTAAACCCCAGAACATTGCATGATCTGTTCAGAGATCTATAATCATTCAAAAGAATTTGGCTTAACTTTCCATATAAGAAAAATAAAGTAAATTAAACATCTTTTGTTCCAACTACACTATGCAGTTTAATGGTCTACCTATAGAACTGGCCTGTCAGCTCATATATCTTGCACAGATACTTACTATAACCAACAACTGAATCTGAATTAAGGAGGCAGAGAGTTATTATTGCTTTTGGAAAATAGCTTGCCTATTAAATGAAGGCCCATCTTTTAACAGTAATATTTTTTTTTCTAATGGAGAGGCAGTGGAGTATAATGGAGAGAAAGCTAGCTCCTAAGTCAGGGAGATCTGGGTTCAGATTCTATGTTTGACAAATCTTATTGACCCTGAAGAAGTAAGAGAAAATAATGAAAACTCTCAGTGCCTCTGGGCAATCTACATTGGTAGAAGGAATTTTCTCACTGAGCGTTCCCTACCCCAATGAAATCAGAGGTCCAGAATGATCATCATCATCATCCTTATCATGGTTCTAGACTTTAAAGCATTAAGAATTCAGGTCATCCAAAAGACAATGAAGAGACACACGGTGGCTATGAGTAGGCTGTAACATTTACCAATGAAAAATTATATTAGAGAAAGTACATCAAAAGTATTATCTAGGTAATGCATGACCAGGAAAGGCGGTGAACTGGCCATATAGTGAGAACAAAGAAAAACTGATAGACATTTCCTTTATAATACTGGTTCCACAGAGAACAAGAGAGAATCAAGAGAGCAAGATATAAAGCCTAGCATGTCTAATGATTGTCTTATGGAGGATATGATCAAAAGTCACACTTGCTGAGAAGGTGTGAATGGCCAAATCTATCTTTCCAGACTCATTACATCTTACTCCCTCCATGTATTCTACAATCTAGGCAAACTGGTCATTTTAAAATTTCTCACACACTGTACCCCACTTCCTCTCTCTTTGCTTTTGTACTGGCTGTTCCCAGTACCTGGAATGCTATCTCTCCTGACTGCCACATCATAGAACCCTTTACTTCCTTTAAGACTCAGTGTAATCCATTACCTTTACCAACTGCCTTCCCTCCTTTACCTACCTTGCACTTATTCTTTATCTACTTTATCTACTTCAAAATGTACGTGTTGCTCTTTTCCTCCTTAACCCCTTCCCCCTTTCCAGAATGGAAGTTGAGGACAGGGATTGTTGGACTCTTGTCTTTGTATATCTAGTAGTTAGCCCATTGCCTGGTACATAAATGATCAGTAAGTGCTTTTTGATTGATTGATTAATCAATGAAACTGAATATCTACCTTAATTGGATCACAAATGGACTGCAATGATAAAATATGTGTTTATTTGTAGAAAAGTCCAGCAAGAGTGAAAGTCACTGGATATGAGGTCAGAGGACAGGGTTGAATCAAAATTATGTTCCTCATTGCTTATGGAACTTTGGGCAATCTAATTTTCTTGGTCTCAGCTTCTTCATCTGACGAATAAGAGGGTTCAACCAAATGATGCCCAAGAAAAGTCTCTTAACTCTCAAAATCTATTGTTCTCTTGGTAAGGTGAAACCTTGGGACCATATCTTGCCCACCTCCCTTTCTTTTAAGAACTCCAACTTTCCTCATGGTCATGCAGAGCAACAGAGCTGCCTCAATCATAATTCAAATTGTATTTCAACATTAAAAACAGGAAAGGAGGAATTCTGGGGGCAAAGGCACCAACTGCTGCTTTCCTATCAATGAATATCTCAACTGGCATTTTCTAATAAGTAAAAGCAGGCAGTCAGAGAAGTCTCCCTAGCCTGTGTTCCATTAGTCTCTGTCAGCTTGAGAGAGAAGGTTACGTTTCTCAAAAATGTGTAAAAGAAGTGCTTTTATAAGTCCAGTTATAAGCAACCAGCTGGCCCCGTCATCAGTGCAGAGCTCTGTAAATGGGAGGTTTTACAATCACAGTGGGCCCATTTGGGGTAGTAAGTTGAAGAGCCAGATGGGGAAGGAAAAGAAGAAAACTTTTCTTCTTTTCCTTCTTGAGTTTTGTGGAACAAGACTCTGAGCTCCCTTGCCAAACTTTGGTCCCTGTGGCACTTCATGTCCAGTGTGGCCTAAAGTGATTATGAGACCTGACCTCTAGAGCTTCTCTTATGAAGAAGACAATCCTTTTTTGGGTTCTAGCAGTGCCCTCCACAAGTGGGTTACTGCTCTTCTCTATATATGCATCACCCACACTTGGTCACCACCATGCACACTTGGTCACCGTCACCCATTCTTGGTCACCATCACCCACACTCTGCCTTTGTTCCTGCTACACCCTGGACTTAGGATCCCTTCCCTTCAACTCTACTTGTTGGATTTCTTATTTTGACTTTAAAGTCTAACTCAAATGCCTTTAAAGCTAGGTCGAGGCAGTGCCAGCCAGGAAGACTCACCTTATTAAGTTCAAATATGGCCTCATCCATTTACTAAGTGTGTGACTCTGAGTAAGTCATATAACCCTATTTGCCTCAGTCTTCTAATCTTTAAAATAAGCTGGAAAGGAAATGGCAAGCCAGTCTAGTATCTTTGCTAAGAAAACCCCAAATGGAGTAAGAGTCAAACATGACTGAAATGACTGAAGAACAAGTGCCATTTCTTCTAGGAAGCCTTTCTGGATTCCCTCTAGTTGATAATCATATTTATACTCTTGGACCTCAAGTAGCATTTTTTATTTACTTATCATATATTATTTTTATTTATTATCATATGTCATTTTCTTATTTACTTATATATTATTTTGGATCACAGTTCTTATGGATGTACCTTATTCCCTAATTGTACTGTAAATTCCATGAAGGGAGAGACTGTTTTCTCTAAAATTCCTATCTCCCTCAGAACCTAATACAGTGCTCTATACAAAAAGGACAATTAAGAAACATCAATCAAATTGAAAAACTAATGATAATAGATCCTACATATAAGGAACATATACTTTACAAAACACTAAATAAATTCTACTTTCCTATTTACTTTCCATTTAAAGGAAGGCATGTAGCCAAAAAAAGAAGTGGTAAATTCCTCCTGTAATTGTCAGTACCTCCTATTCCAAAACCAAACTTCCATTAGATTCAACTTTCTCAGCACTCCTTCTAACTATTCTCCACATGCATGCATACAGACACCCCACATGGGAGTAGATAGGAAGAAGACATCTTTGCTCAGGCAGGGAGAGAAACAAAAACAGGCAGGGAGAACTATGAAGACAATGACAATAGTCAATAGTTAACACTTTCAGGGAGAACAATGAAGATAATGACAACACTTCCAGTGCCTATCCAAAAGAAAAGCAAAGGAGATGATTAAAACAATGACCAGGATCCCAGTACCTAGCTGGTTTCCCAAAGGGAACACATAGTAGAGAAAAAGATTTAAATTTTTTGGTTTTGAATAGGAAGTACCAGAAATCTTATCTAAAAGTCTCCTTGAGAGAGTTTGTATGCCTCTACGTATGTGTATAGTTGGCTACATTTCAAAAAAAATTTCTCTGATTTGAATTGCTTCACTGAATTAAATTAATGTTGGGCTTTTGCCTTACTCCAGGTGACAGAGCTCCAACAGAGCTTAAGTCAAGTACAACCTTCCAATCTGGAAATTCTTAGGCAAATTCCTTTCTACCATTCTCAGTACCCTAGCTCCTACTTGATGCCAAATAAAATCTGGATTGTTGGCCTATTTTTACTAGAGAAAGAAGGAGAGATGCACTCTTTGAAACTGACATATTTCTAATAAAAAAGATATGCTCTATTAAATGTGCTAAGCTAAAGAACTTAATACTGCCTTTTGTTACATATTTTTTCTTTTTTGCTAATTTAAAGCAAAATGTTCATCATTCATTATATGTCTGACTTTAAAAAGTTGGAGACAAACTGAGTCTGAATATTCACGCCAACATAATACAAATGATCTGTGATTTTAGGATGCTGGCTTTTTGCCTGACGGAGGAAAGAGCAGCTAAATGGTTTTAACATATTTGGCTGCAACCTCATTGCTGAAGAGGGAAGCAAAAGGTCTGCATTAATATTGAGGCACAGCTATTTAATTACTATAAAGGACATGTCACTGCAGAGACAGCTTACCTCTTTGGGGATGTGCTAGCCTTGGCATATTTGTCAGAAGGGTGTCAAGGTGATAAAGAGTAAGAATAAAGACCTTTAGGAAAAGAATTATAGAATGGAAAGGACTTTAGAACTCATCAAGGCCAAACCCTTTGTTTTACACATGAGGAAAATGAGAACCAGAGAAATGCAATGATAATTTTTGTTGTTGTTATTTAGTTGCATTAGTAAGATCTGACTCTTCATGATCCCATTTGGGGTCTTCTTGGCAAAGATACTAGAGCGGTTTGCCATTTCCTTCTCCAGCTCATTTTACAGATGAGGAAACTGAGGCAAACAGGGTTAAGTGTCTTACCCAAAGTCAACTCCAGATCCAGTGCTCTATCCACTATGCCACCTAGCTGCCCCAAAATAATAATAATAATAAGTAGTATTTATATGGCACCCACTACTTGCCAGGCACTGGACTAAGCACTTTAAAAAAAAATCCTTATCTTCCATCTTGGAATCAATATATGTATTGGTTCCAAGGCAGAAGAGAGGTAAGGTCTAGACAAGGTGGGGTCTTCCTGAATCTGGGCTCAGTACTCTATGTGGTAATGTAATGGGAACCAAGAGTGCTGGTCCACCAGCCAGCCAGCCTAGCTAGAAGAGAGATCTTGGAGTTATGAGACCTGAGGATGAATCTTGACTCTATCATGCGATCAACATGCAAGTCTCTTTCTCTGTCTGAGCCTTAGTTATCTTGTCTGCAAAATGTCAGAGGTGACAGTTTATTTATTATTGCTATTCTAGCACTGCTGAGGAAAGTGCTTTATAAACTGTAAAGTACTATTTGAATATGAGCTATTATCAACCCTTCAATGAATTCATAGTTTAAAATTCTTTTTTCATCCCTTACTTAAACTTTTATCTACAAACCCTTTGGAAAACCTTCTTTCCCTCCAAATGGAGCAGTGCATTTAGGGTTTTGGTATGGCCTGTGAGCTCCTTGAAGGCAGAGACTCCTTTTGGAAGGATGTGCTTTTTGAATCTCCCAACAGCTAAGAATGGCCACCTTTGCACGTAAGTGGAGTTTAATAAATATGGATTGAATTAAAATGAAAGCAATTGAAAGATGGGAAGTAAGCATGATACAAAATGGTGCCGCTTATAGAATGGTTTCATTCTAGCTGGATGCCACAACAGATACCTCAGTTCGGCTCATTCACAAGTTTAGGCCAGTGGAAATGACTGCAAACATGACATAAAAAAATTAGCTGGGTCAGCTGCATTGTCCAAAATGGACTAAATGAGAAAAGCACAGAGCTGGTGAAAAGGAAAGTGTGTTCTAATATAACCAAAGTTTTGGCTTCATCAGGCATCTCCCAGAGCTCTCAGCACATGAAGACACTTGGGGTCACTGCCCCATTTGGGGATACATAGACCCCCACTGAGAGGTTCTCCCCTCCCCTCCCCCTATGACTTACTTTGCTCCAAGCCCCATGATAGGAACATTCTTGCATCTAGTCCTGGTTTATTTTTTATGGTATTACCAGCTGTGTGGGAAAGGAAAGGAACTTGATCATGGTAGCAGTGACCCTTTAAAGAATAAATCAGATTTTCCAAAGCATAAACAAGCATGAAAACAGTGCCCCAGCATCAATATTTTATGAGTAAACAAACAGAATCATAATTTATTTTAAAACCACAACGGGCCAGATTCTCCTGATAGGGGAAGCTGCATCGAGGCCAGTAGCGAGGCATTTTTAGGGGCATGTGGATACTTCAAAACTATCGTGTTACTATTTGGTACATTACAGTTTTTTCCGTGGCTCCATTACTCTGGGCTCCTGAGCCCCAACCAGAATGCATTCGATTCAAGTCCACAAATATTTTAAAATCATTGCTTTGTAAAATACGTTGGGAGAGACGCAGGGTGAGATAGAGTCCCTGCCCTCAAGGAGCTCACAATTTAACATGAGAGGGGAGAGAGAATACGGCAAAATCTTTAAAATCCTCCAATCTCAGCTTCTTCATCTCTAAAACGAGGGGGCTGGGCTAGGTGGCTTCTAAGGTCCTTTCCAGCTCAAGATCTATAATCCTGGGATCCTTCGTGTATAAATATGATACATGGTAAAGATTTGCTGCTTGGTAAATTAGCTTGAATGCAATTGAAAGATGAAAAGTAAGCCTGATGATACAAAATGGCGCTGTTAGGAATTTTTTTTTTAATAGAATGATTCTAGTCTAGCTGTGCTGCCAAATCAGATACTTCAGTCCAGCTCATTCACAAGAGCGGGTCAGTGGAAATGAATGCAAACACAACATAAAAAACTAGCTGGGTCAGCAGCATAGTCCCAAATGGACACACTCAGAAAAGCATAGAGCTGGTGAAAATGAAAAGGAGTGCTCTAATATATAATAATATACGAGATATCTAATATATAAAATCTACAAGCCTACATTCCCTGTAAATATGACATATAATAAAGGCATGATACAAGAATGAGGCAGCTTAGAAGATTCAGTGGATAGAGTGTTGGGTCCAGAGTCAGGAAGACCTAAATTCAAATCCAGCCTCAGACACATACTAGCCCGGTGACCCTGGGCAAGTCACTTAATCTCTGCCTTAATCCACTGGGGAAAGAAATGACAATCTATTCCATTATCTTTTCTAAGAAAACCCAGTGGCATGGTCTATGGAGTCAGGAAGAGTCAAACACAATTGAACAACTAAATAGCAAAGATTTGATAGGATTTAAGGAGAAATCCAGATAAAGTATTATCAGAAAATTTGAGGAGGGAGAGATCACAGCCAGTTTGGGAGTAGAGATGGGGGTGGGAGGATCAAAGAAGGTTTTAGAGAAGAGATATACCTTCATCTGGGCTTTGAAGGAAGAGTAGGATTCAAAAGGCAAAAATTATAAAAAAAAAATTAAAAACCTTTTAAAAAAAAGGAGTACAAAGCATATGGGGATAAGTTATGTCAATATATAGAAGGGGGCGAGAGCAGGATAAGATCAGATCAGAGAACACCTGGGAGTCGATTTAACTGAGACAGAGAATGCATGAAGGGGAACATTTTGAAATAAAACTGTAGTTATGGAGTCAGACTGCAATAGACCTTAGATCAGTGATTCCCAAAGTGGGTGCCACCGCCCCCTGGTGGGTGCCGCAGTGATCCAGGGGAGCAGTGATGGCCACACTTTTTTTGTATTACATTCTATTCTGAGTTCAAGAAATAGTTTCATAATTTCCAGGGGGTGCTAAGTAATATTTTTTCTGGAAAGGGGGTGGTAGGCCAAAAGAGTTTGGGAACCACTGACTTAGCTAGTCGTTACTCCCTTATGTTCATGGCACCATATTAAGAACTATAAGAGATACTTAGACCTTACCCTCAGGAGACACCATGAGAATTAAAAGTAAAAGGAAGCATTAACTAAGTGAATTATTATATAATTATATATCTATTAGAGGTCTGAGGAGACAGAATCCTGATGACTGTGGGCACCTGAAAAAGCCTTCCTAGAGAAGGAGATTATAGTCAATCAGGGCTTTGAAGAAAGGCACTCACAGAAGACTAGGTCTTAGATAAGTCAAGAGAAATGGGAAAGGAATCCTAGACAGAAAGAACATGGGGACGGGCAGCTAGGTAACACAGTGGATGAAGTGCCAAGCCTGGAGGACCTGAGTTCCAATCTGGCCGCAGACATTTCCTAGCTATGTGACCCTGAACAAGTCACTTAACCCCAACTGCCTAGCTCTTCTTTCTTAGAATCAGTATTAAAACAGAAGGTAAGGGTCTAAAAAAAAAAAAGGAACCTGGGGAACAAGGGCATTGCAGGTAGAAACCAGCATCCTGCTTGGAATGGTATCACAAAGAGAAACAGAGTTGGAAATGGGCATCATGGGCTTGTGGAAGAGCACCGGTAATGAGAAACAAGGTTAGATAGATAGAGTAAAGGTAAGTTTTGGGAGCCCATCAGAAAGGCATGGAGGAGACTGGAAAAGAAGCTTCTACCTCTCCATCTCCAAACCCCAGAGCAGTCTCTGAATCAATCACCAAACCCTCACTTGGGACTCATCCCCAAAGCCTCCCATGCCCGAAGTGCCCCCAGGAGGTGAGGGAGAATGGTCTATCTGCTGCCATCTTCCTCTCAGGTCTGGGGAGTGCTTTATCAGTCTGCTGCTCACAGTGACTAGTCAAGTTCAAGTAAAACGGTCCTCTCCTTGCCTGGGTCAGTACAACCCTTCACATCTGTTTTTGACATTCATTTGAGACCCTGACTTCAATCTGTTTAACTGAGAAAAGCAGCAAGAGAACATCTTGTTTTCATGAATGTCCAGGGGCCCTGTGTCAACAAACAAAAGGTCTATTCGTGAGATTCGGGGTGGGAAGGCTGATGGGGAGACTTTCTGCCACAAGGGCTCCTTTTGTAGTAATATTTTTGTTTCTCAAGGTCCCAAAGCCACAGTTTGAAGAGCATATCATGGGCCAGGTGCTACCAGGGGCTTGTGGAACAACTGAGGAACCTGTGCTTAGCATCCCACCTTCTTAGAACTATTGAGCTAGAAAGGCTATTTTTAGAAAGTTTCTGAAATCAAATCAACCAATAAACATTTATGGGGCACCTAGGTAGACAGTGGATAGAGAGCAACAGCCCTGGAATTGGGAGGCCCTGGATTCATATTTGGCCTCAGACACTTCCTAGCTGTGTGACCCTGGGCAAGTCACTTAACTCCCATTGTGTAGCTGTTACTGTTTTTCTGCCCTGGAACCAATACATAGTATTGGTTCTAAGAGAGAAGATAAAGGTTTAAAAAAAAAAAGAGCCATAGTTCTAGGAAGGATATTTCTAGAAAGTTTCTGTGACCAATCAATTGACATTTATTAAACACTTTACATGTGATTGGGGAGAAAGTAAATATTACTGGAGAGTAAAACAGAAAAATTCTTAAGTGCCTACTGTATGCCAAGCACTATATTACATACTGCAATGAACAACTGTGAGAGGCTGTACTAACATCAAAAAGACAAGCATAATTAGACTGAAAAAAAGGAATCTCTTCATAGCTAAGCACTCTTCTGCCTTCATATTCTTAACAGTTTGCAATAATAATAATAATAATAATTCCTTGGGGCAGCTAGGTGGCTCAGTGGATTAAGAGCCAGACCTAGAGACTGAGGGTAGAGCAAAAAAAAGAATAGGATATTGTGGCCTCAACAGAGCCACAGAATGAAATACTTCATCTGTCCCCTGTTCCACTTGCCTCCCTCAGAGATCATATTCTATAACCCCACTTTCCTGGAGGTCTTCAGTCTGTCCCAAAGCTACATATTTCCCCATTTCTGTTGAGGGTACCACCATCTTTATGTTCACCCTGCTTAGCAACCTAGGAATCACCTTCAGCTCTTAACTCCTATACTCAATCAGCAAGCACTAATCAAATGCCTATGTGGCAAGCACTGTGCTAGACACTGAGGATACAAATAAAATAAATGAAAAAAATCCCTCCTGGCTGGGAGTCTATCCTCCAATGGAGAAGACAAGTGTGTCGATAAATAGACACACAATCAGCCTCCCTCCCATATCCAATCACTTGTTTTGTTGATGATACTTTAAATTTTTTTGTTGTCCAGTTGTATCTTTTTGATAATACATTAATTTTATTGTTGTTGTTTGGTCGTATCTTGATAATACTTTTTTTGTTGTTTGGACATGTCTTGTTGATAATACTTTAATTTTTTTGTTGCTGTTTAGTCCTGTCTGACTCTTGGTGACCCTATTTGGGGTTTTCTTGGCAAATCAGAATGCTTTGCCATTTCCTTCTCCAGTTCATTTTATAAATGAGGAAACTGAGGTCAACAGAGTTAAATGATTCCATCAGAATCACGCAGCTAATAAGTATCTGATGCTAGATTTGAACTCGGGCCCTTCTGACTCCAGGACCCACATTCTATCCTGCCCTGATACCCAAATCTGTCTCTTCTCCATTTACAGCCAACGCTCTAGTTCAGGACATAAGTGCCTCTCCCCGTGCCTATTACAGTGACCTGTCAGCTGGTCTTCCTTCTCTCCAGTCTCTCCACTCCCCAAACCATCCTTCTCCCAGCTACCAAGCATCCTGATGTTTCTTGGCAGACTTGACCATGCCATTCTTCAACTCACAAAGCTCCAGTGGCTCCCCGTGGCCTCTTGAAAACCAGACACCTCTGTGTGGCATTTAAAACTATTGACATTGTGGCCTCAATTTACCTTCTTCCTAGGCTCATTATGTATTTCTGTCCTTCAGTAGCTCGATGGTATAGCCAAACTGTCCTTCTTGCTGTTCATCACACGGGACATTCTTGTCTCTGTACCTTTACCCGGACTCTCTGTACTAGAGAGCTTTCCCTCCTTTCTTTCACTTGTTAGAAACTCTCAGTTCCTTCAAGGATCAAATACTCCCCCTTCACAAGGTCTTTGCTAATGATTACAATTACTCGTGGCCTCCCTCCTAATCCCTAAAAATATTTAGAATTATTTTATATTTACTGATCTGTGTATATGTTGTCGGAAAAGAATATCATCTCCTTGAAGGCAAACAATCTTTTCTTTTTGTCTTTGTCTTCCTGGCATGTGATAGGTACTTGGTTAAAATTGGAATGGAATTAAAAACAGCCAACCAGGTATAACAATTTGCAGTTTGGCTGCCCAGAAATCTCACGTCGCCACTGTCCAGCTACCTAATGTGGACATTTACCCAATTGCAATCAGCACCTTCTGAAATGAGCAGCCCAAATGAGTTTGTTCAATCCATCCAAGCAATCTGATGAAGTTCTCAGGAACTTGCCTTTTTCGTGGCTGGTGGAGCTTGGGGGAGTGGCCCGCTAACTTTTATTCAGTCCATTCAGTCAAGTAGTAAAAACAGGGTCCCTGAATTCTCTTTCACGGTCTCCCTGGGCCCTTTGCACTGTGTTTCCCTCAGACTTTGTAGCAGCTTCACCACCTCTGTTACAACCCAATTCTTTCTCCAGTAAAGTAGGAAAAACTACAGAATGTAAGTCAATTTGACTTTACAAGAAGTCATTTTCTTTAAATGATTCCTCTACAAAACTCATGTGAAATGGCCTTTGTTTATATGACATTGGAATAGGCAAAGGCTGGTGAGTTAAGTGGCCGTTGTTTATATGCTAAGGGGCTGGTAAATGAACGGGGAACCATTCTTTCTGCCCCTCTCAGAACATGGCCTTCTTCCAAAATATTCACCAATTTTAATTCCTTTGGAATGTCTTTATCCTGTGCATCTGCACTATAGTGGCAACACATTTTTAACATTTCTCTAAGTGGTTTGGATTCTTTCCTCTATCTCCACCTCCCCCACCCCTTCTTTTCTTCTCTCTCTCTCTCTCTCTCTCTCTCTCTCTCTCTCTCTCTCTCTCTCTCTCTCTCTCTCTCTCTCTCTCTC
>NC_058134.1:116479842-116495544 GCF_016433145.1 Gracilinanus agilis | reverse complement strand
CTCTCTCTCTCTCTCTCTCTCTCTCTCTCTCTCTCTCTCTCTCTCTCTCTCTTTCTCTCTCTCTCTTTTTCCTTCCCTGAATTCTATGAGGTTACCGAGGGCCAGACATTCTATTTAAATATCTGAGAATCACTGCACATCTGCAGACTGGAGAAAAACATCATTAATGAAATTCAAATGTGAAATGTGATTGACAATTCCTTGAAAGTAGGGATTATGTCCCACGCTTCTTTCTATCTTGTGATGTCTTATGATAAATTGTAATCTTTTAGACCTGAGAGCTTATTTATTGGGGTAGCCAGGATAGGGAAGTACTAAATGGCTCTTGATAAGAAGTCCTAAGGACAAGGAAAAGGGAAAGAAATAAGCATCTTCTATAGCCCCTACTATGTTCCCGGCATTGTGCTAAGCACTTTTTAAAAAAATTTTTTTTTAACTTTTTATTTAAACCCCTTACCTTCCATCTTGGAATCAATACTGTGTATTGGCTCTAAGGCAGAAGAGTGGTAAGGGTAGGCAATGGGCATTAAGTGACTTGCCCAGGGTCACACAGCTAGGAAGTGTCTGAGGCCAGATTTGAACCCAGGACCTCCCATCTCTAGGCCTGGCTCTCAATCCACTAAGCCACCTAGCTGCCCCCCATAGCACTTTTTTTTTTTGCAAATACTTCTCACTTGATTCTCGCAACAACTCTGGGAGGTAGGTGTTGTTATTATCTCCATTTTATAGATGAAGAAACTGAGTCAGGCAGAGATTAAGTGACTTTCCCAGGAACACAGCTTGTAAGTATTAAGGTCACATTTCAATTCAGGTCTTCCTCTCTGCAAACCCAATGCTGTATCCACTTCACCACCAGCTACCAGTGTGAGAGATGTCTTCCAGTGTGTGTAGGACTCTCACAAGGAAAAGAATATAGATTCTAAGATTGTAGGATCTAGAGAAGGAAACTAGTCAAATCCTCTTATTTTATAACATTTAATATTTTATTTTATTTAAATTTTATATATTTTATAAATAAGGTAAATATTTTATAAATCTACAAATAGAAAATTCATACATTTTTATAAACTGAGCTCCTGCTTAGCCCCACAATGCAGAAGTAGGAACAGGGGTGGAAATTAAGAGACAAATTTAGGCTTGATGTAAAGCTGCATAACAATTAAAAGCTGTCTAAAAGTGGAATGAGCTGTCTTGGGAGTTAGTGAGTTCCCTTTCCCCCAAGCTAGACAACCACTTGGGTGTGGTGTAGAATGGATTTTTATTAGATGTGGTTTAGACTTGATAGCCTCTGAGGCCCCTTCCAACTATGAGATTATTGGATTGGCACTCTGTGGTTGAAAAATAACATATGACATGAATAGAGCCTTAATTAAAACAATTAAATAACAATAATAAGGCTAATTATTAATAATCAATTTATTATTAATTATCTTAGGGCAGCTGGATGGCATAGCAGAGAGAACACTAGGTCTGAAGTCAGGAAGGCTGATCTTTGGGAGTTTAAATCCAGCCTCAGAAACTTAATCCTGTTTGCCTCAGTTTCCTCATTTGTCAGATGAGCGGGAGAAGGAAACGACAAACCACTCCAGTATCTTGGTCAAGAAAACCCCAAATGGCCTCATGAAGAATTGGACATGACTGAAATGACTGAATAACAACAATTCATTATTTTAATAAATTAGTCATTTATTAAATAATGATTATCTAAAATCATTAATAAACTTTCAGTTTTATAGGGTGCTTTTCCTACAACAACTCTGAGAGTAGGTAATGTAGTAGTAATAGTTGGCATTGACATTGGTGTGGTCATTATTGTCATCGCCAAAGTAGTATTAATACTAATGGTAGTAATAGTGGTAGCAGCATTTGTATAGCATTAAAAAACAAAACAAAACAAAACAAAAAAACCTCTTACCTTCTATCTTAAAATCAATCTTGTGTATTGGTTCTAAGGCAGAGGAGCAGTAAGGGCTAGGCAATTAGGGTTAAGTGACTTGTCCAGGGTCACACAGCTAGACAGTGTCTGAGGTCAGATTTGAATCCAGGACTTCCCATCGCTAGGCTGGCTCTCTGTCCACTGTCACCTACCTACCCCAATATAGCATTTTAAGGTTGGGAAAGCACTTTACAAGCACCTAATTTTCTTTGAACCACCCTGGGAGTTGCTAATATTATCTTCAGTTAATGATGAGGAAACTGAGTTGGGAGGAGGACTAAAGAACTTGCCCAGGATCACACAGCAAGTGTGATCTAGCATGAGGCTAGACTCGAAACACAGGTCTTTCATATCCTAAATCTAGCTAACAAAGCATTATTATTTCTATTTTATGGAGGAGGAAACTGAACCTCAGGATTTGAAATGGTATTCCCATAGTCATGGAGGTAGTTTAGTGGTAGAACAGAGTCTTGAACCCTGGTCTTCTCATTCCAAATCTAATGCTCTTTCTTCTATGATCTGAATGATGGTGTTATGCTTAAAATTCTCTGGATACTGTGTATTAATTTGTAATTATTAGTAAAGTTTAAAGAGAGAGAAAGATAATATGATCACCGGGCAGTGCCCAATTTCTCTGTAGACCAGGCTACCTGGCTCTGTTTGCAAGACTCTTTAGTCCCCAAAAGAGCAAGTGCCCACTCTGTCCCCTTTCTTGGACTTGACCTCAGTCTGGATCAGAGCCAATTCTTCTGGACAACTGGAATCATGAGGCATCAGGGCCAGCCTCTTCCAAGAGCCAGAAAGCATCCTCCCATATGGGTACCCAGTCAAAGGTGGGGCTGATATTGATCAAAATGGTCTTCAAATAGAAATAAAAGGGGGGCAATTGATATTAAATTCAGGCAGCAGTTATAATGATAAAAAGAAATTAGCAAGAAACTCCATCTACAGTTAATGTGAGGTAGTATGGATTAAATAAGAAATAAACTTTGGCTCCATCCTTGGGTTTTATTCTATTTAGAAGATTATACCCATGCCCACCTACATGGGAGCATCTTTCCCAGTGGAGAATGATCCTATTCCCTATTCCAGACTTGATTGTTAGAACACGTGCATTTTATTTCTTAGTGTAACCCTGAGGTTTCAACAAGTTGAAGTCACTGGTAGAATCCATTGTGCAGCCATAATTGATGCCATTTGGAAATGAGTCAAACCCTTTTTTTATAGTTCTTTAGGATCAATAAAGCACTTTTCTCTCAACCACTCTGAATTTGGTAGATAGTGCATGTATTATTACCCCATTGAGTGGAAGAGAAGACTGAGGTACAGAAAATGTAAGTGACTTGGACTTCTGGTCCCACATTAAGGAAGTGGGAAAATGGGTATGAATGTCTGACTCCTAATCTAATCTACTTTTTTTTTTTTTATCATACCAGATCCACCTAAATTTATTAGGTGATGGTCTTCCATTATAGTGAAGAGAAATTGTACTGAGCCATATACTCAACCAGTTCTCCTTTTAATCAAGTGACTTATTTGCAGAACAGCCACTCAGATGTGAAGTAACCACATAGCCCGGGGCTGTGGAATGAGTTTCCCTGCCCAAAGCTAACTGACTAATGTGGGAACCAAACCCAAGGCCTTGGTCTCATCAGCTGGGTCCCAATTAGTACAAATAATGAATTCTCTGAAGTGGTCACATTATTTGAATTTGCACTGCATGTTTCCACTGGGCTGGTACCAATTACTGTATTTTACATATGCTTATAACTTCAAATAGTACAAATTTGAATACATGGGATTCATTATTGTAATTGATCAGGACCTAATTCAATAATTTCAACATTTATTAGAGGCATTGTACTAATCCCTGGAGATATAGAGAATTAAAAAAAAAACCTTGCCCTCAAGGAGCTGACATTCTATTGGATAATGGTAGTAATAATAATAATCATAATGTTGATGATATTCACTTGTTGTCTTCATATCTGACTCTCTGTGACCCCATTTTGGGTTTTCTTTTTTTTTTTTTAATCCTTACCTTCCATCTTGGAGTCAATATTGTGTATTGGCTCCAAGGCAGAAGAGTGGTAAGGGCTAGGCAATGGGGGTCAAATGACTTGCCCAGGGTCACACAACTGGGAAGTGTCTGAGGTCAGATTTGAACCCAGGACCTCCCATCTCTAGGTCTGGCTCTCAATTCACTGAGCTACCCAGCTGCCCCCATTTTGGGTTTTCTTGACAAAAATACTGAAGTGGTTTTCCTTCCTCAGCATATTTTACAGATGAGGAAACTGAGGCAAAGTTAAGTGACTTGCCCAGGCTCTCATAGCTAGTAAGTATCTGAGGTCAGATTTGATCTCAGGTCATCCTGACCTCAGGCTGGATGCTCTATACACTGTGCTACCTAACTGCCCTAATAATAGCATTTATATAGAGTTTTACTGTTTGCAGAGTACTTTATTTGTTACATTTGATCCTCAGAACAACTCTTTAAGTTATGTGCTATTATTATTTCTTATTTTGTAGAGGAGGAAACTGAGACTGATAAATGTCTGAAGCAGGATTTGGACTCCAAGTCCCGAACTCGTATCCACTGAACCATCTAATTGCATGGATACAATGTGTAAAAATAAAATGTTAAAATTAAAACTAAAGTTAAAGATACTTTCAGAAAGAATAGAATAGTAACAATTTAGCATTATCAGAGGCCATTTAGTCCAACCACCTCATTTCATAGATGAAGAAACTGAGGCTCATGGGTGTTAAGTTACTTTTCCATAGGCACATGGTTGGGGCAGGATTCACCCCCCCCCCCCAGGTCTTCTGACTATCCATCTAGTGCTCTTCTCATCATGGCTCTGATCTATTTTTTAACTCTTTCCCTCCCAATGACCATGAAAACCAAATAGTTAACACACAAATTCAATGCCATTGAATGTGTGATTTCTCCTATCAGTGGAGGACTATTTCAGGATTTTCAGTTTCAATTTTCAGCCACATTCTTGGTTTCTAGTCACTATGTCTCTAATTTGCTTTCTGTGTTGGTCATCGAGTCACCTCCCTCCTCCAGAGGTAGCAGCTTTGGTGAACCTTGAAGGCAGCTAAAGATTCTAAGAGTTGGAGGTAAAGAACACATTCCAGGCATGGAGGGCTGACTATGGAAAGGCACCAACCCAACTAAATGTCTTAGCCAATAGAGCGGATGGCCCCTGGTGGTGCAGATTTCTTGTCAATCCTGCCTCCCCAGGAGCCAGTAATAGAAAACACATTTGCCCCCAGATAGCCTTGGAGGTTCAGATACCCATTCCATAGTAGCCAGCCAGTCCCTTCTGATCCATCTGTTTGGGAAGCAAAGCGTGAATGGAAATGATCGTATTCTCTTACCCCTTCACTTTTGCTTGGCCAGCCAGGGCCAGCCACAGAAGATAATTTTCAAACAGTGGAATCATCTGTGTTTCAGGGGCCCTTAGGGAAATCCTGATGATCTTCCCCATTTGTCTCCTGCTATGGTACTCTTGAAAACATTCCCAAAGAAACAGCACTAGATGCCGAGAAAATAAGAGGAGAGAAGAAAAATAATATTCTAAAGGCTGAACAATTCTCCCGTAATGGGTTGTGGCTCCATATGCCAGCTGGCCACAAGGTTGACTCCTTATAATATATACTTTGGGGAGGGCTCATATAATTCATGGGACCATTTACATTGAATTGCAGCAACTTAATTGTTCTAAAGCTGGCAAGGCTTTTCTGGGTTACTTAATGCTAAATGGCTTAGGCATCTCTATAGACAGTGTAGACAGCACAATTTGAGTGTGGAAAAACTGGGTCATCCAATGATATATTCAGTCAGTTCAAGAAATAAGAAGGTATCGTTTATCAGCAGGTGGTGGCTTGATCCCTTCTTTACCAAATTTGCTTCGGTGTCAGGGGCATTCCATTTGTTGAGAATTAAAAAAAAAAAAACAACCACTACCTTGATATATTGGAGTCCCTCCTTTTCAGAGGTGCTGGCTGCCTAGAATGTTCTCTGAGGCCACCATCAGAAGATATTTCTGGTCTTCATCATTGAGGCAGAATTTTATAGCTAGATCTCAGCCATAATGGATGTCCAGAAATGGGCATCCAGAAAAATTATGACTTGGCTAAGATCATAGGAACATAGATGTAAGAATTGGGAGAAATTTTAGGAGGCCATCTAGTCTAACTGCTTCATTTCACAGATGAGGAAACTGAGGTTCATGGGGGTTAAGTTACTTTTCCATAGTCCCAAAGGTAGTAAATAGTTGGGGGCAGGATTCAAACCCAGGTCTTCAGACCATTCATCTAGAACTTTTTTCATCACAGCCATCATCTATTAGGGTTTTTTCTTAACAGAGACTTTCCCTCCTAATGACCACAAGGACTAAATAGTTATCACACAAATTCATTGTCCCCTGTCATCAAAATTCATTTCTAAGATAGAGGGAGTTTTCCTAGAGAAATCAGACTTTAGAATATAAAGTGTTCCATTTCATTCTTTCCAGGATTGCCCAGAGCTACCTTGCCAACTTGCTGTGGGGAGGAATGGAGTGGGGCTTGGGAGAGAGACAGTGAGGCAGATAGAGGTCATTCATCCAATGAGCAAGCCTTCATTCGTGAGAAGGGGGAGGTTCCCAGGGAAACATCAAGACTAGTGCCTTATGTTTCTAATTACTGAGCATGGCTGGAGAGCAAAATCAGGCAACACTTTCTTTAGACTGATGGAAGCATTTAAATCAGAACTGAATGTCAGGACAAAAGGCTGTCAGTGTTTTCTAATTGTGTTGAGGGAGTGGTGAGGAGCCTCCAAAGACTATGGGAGTTTGGGTTGTTTCAGCTAAGCCCCTAATTCTCTACTTTTCTTATTCTTCATCTGCTTTCTCTCTGTCCCTAAATCACTCTTCCTTCCCAGGAGATAAAAGGTGATAGATGTAGAGCTGGGGTTGGAGTAGGGGGGCCTCAGAGATCATCTAGACTTAATCTCTTCATCTTACGGTTAGGGAAACTGAGACCCAGAGAGATAAAGCTACCTGCCCAAAGATCATACATGAGAACACTCAGTCCTAATCCTTCTCTACTTTTATGTAGTGTTTGGATAGTTAAATATCTTCTCCGCCTGGATACTTTTCTTTTCTCTGGGTTTTCATGAAACTATCATCTCTTGTTTTTCATCCTTTTTTTCCTTTGTTTGGTCACTATTCCCATCCTACATCCTACCATGACTGTTTCCAAAGGCTTAGTCCTAAGCTTTCTTCTGATGACACACTTTCTTCAGGGATCACATCAGCTCCTTTGAATTCATTTAGCAAATGCTCAGATGATTCCAGATCAATATACCCAACCCTGGATTCTTTCCTGAGTTTCAGGTTTGTCTCTCCAATAGCCTGTTGGACATCACCAATCGGATGGATCTTATCCAGATCACATAGAAAATCTCATCCCTTAGAGAGAGCTAACTGTCCCCTCTCTGCTGTACATACTAGAGAGGAACTGATTTTATTCCAAGAAACTCATATATCTCATGGTAAAGTTAGCCCTATAATATACTGGCAAAAAAGTGCTGATCTGTTCCAAAATCGAATTGACTGATTAATTGATTAATTCATAGAATCACATAATATTTTTTAAGTTGGCAGTAATTGAATGGCATTGTAGGGAACTAAAATTTTATAAAGAAGCCAGGGGAGTCAATAATTATGAACTATTGGAGAAGACAAATTAAAGATAAGATGTGTCAACTTGGAAAAACACAGAACCTCTAAAGTAGTCAATAAAACCAAATCTTTAATCAGGAAAAGAGACAGTGACTCTGAGAGAATCACTGCCAAAGATGATTCTCTGAAAAAT
This sequence comes from Gracilinanus agilis, assembly GCF_016433145.1. Lineage (NCBI taxonomy): Eukaryota > Metazoa > Chordata > Mammalia > Didelphimorphia > Didelphidae > Gracilinanus > Gracilinanus agilis. The sequence goes on along the minus strand of NC_058134.1, from coordinate 116,487,740 downwards.
AATAGAACTTGGGGACCTATATACCTTTTTGGGAATATAGTACACCAAACATACACTGACTGATTGTCAACAGGCTTGGGAAAGAGATTGACTTGTAGCCATAGGCTGGGGTATCAGTCTACTGTAATGGATACAAAAAGGATGGCTCCTGCACAGGTCTTCTTGGAAATGGATTTCTGATAGGATGGGGGAAACTTCTAAGACAAAAAGGGTGACTGAGGATTTGAGCATTTCTATCACTCCTATCCAGGACACTTAATGGACTATTGGTGATCCCTTGTTTAGTCTAAGACAATGTTAGTTTGGGACTTCCCCTAAAGGCAAATTCCCAAGGGACAAAGGCAAACTTCCGGTTTCCAGAAATTAAGTTGACACATGTAAATAAATAATTGTAACAGTTAAATTTCAGAAGTCTTTATAGACCATTTCTATAGGATGTCACATGACACACGATATCAACTTACCATGAAATTAGTTGTGTTTAGATGAAATCTACGTCCTTTACCTAAAACTCACAGATTCCAAGATTTCTATGTGCTTAGTCCCAAGGAGAAAAGGTTATTAAACTGTTACTGGATAATCACAGCTAAATGACTTGCTCAAAAGGCTTCTTGAGGTTTAGAATTTAAATATATGAGTACTTATTCATTTGTGACATTGAATTGAATTTACATATTTGATTTACATTCAGTTATTTAACAAATTTGTCAACTATGTGGTTTGTCATATCAATGTAGGTTTATTTCAGGATTATCTAGTTTATATTTTAAGCTAAATTCTTGGTTTCTAGTCACTGTGCCTCCAATTTGTTGCTGTGTGAGATAGAGCCCTGGGCATGGAGTCAGCAAGACCTGAGTTCAGATACTTACTAAAGCTGTGCAATCTTGGGCAATTTCTGTTTGCCTCAATTTCATCATCTATAAAATGGGGGAAATAATAGCAACTGCCTCCCAGGGTTGTTAGTGAGGATCAAAAGAGATAATAATTTTAAAGCATTTTGAGTATGGGCTATTATCATTACCATGACTATTGTTGTTAATTACCATGATAATAGAAAGGACCTGAAAAAAATGACACAAAGATTATTAAATAAAGAGATCAAAGGAATAAAATGGTTTCCTTCCTCATCAACAGGGCATGCTTTTTGAATTGTTTTCAGGTAGGTGATTTTCTATTGGTATTGATCCATCTCTACCCTTTCAACTAGCCCTACCCATCTGCCCCCTGGTAACCAATGTCAAGCATTAGTGAAATACTAGGCTAGCAAGGCTGGACATACATGGCTCTCTAATCCAACTGGAAGCTGAACCCCATTACCGAGCTGTGCTGAACTTGGTGTCAGAAAACAGAAAAACTGCTTCAGCCCCCATCTATCTATGGTGTGACTGTAGTCAAGTCGTGACTTCCCTGAGCCTTGATTTCCTCATATTGAGTAACAGCTCCATCAGTCCTTGTATCTAGAACCCATTTCTCTTTTATAGGATCATATATTTATGGCTGCAGTGTGGCTCCTCAGTCCCTTCTGGGACTTGGAACAAACAAGATTTCTAATTTGAGATGTAATCCTGCTTCAGCCTGTCCTCAACTTCCTCTGCATCTGCAAAATATTCCATTCTGACTTGGGTCCACCCTATACCGTAAGACTGGCCCTCCCACTCCAACAGGCCCTCCAACCCTGAAAATGAATGTGATTGACCATGGTAAACAAAGGCCAGCTGGCTGAAAAGATTAGAGCAAGGCATTGCATGCATTAACCAGGGGACGGAACCTTGGCTAGAGTTATTTGTATATGGTTCAAATCTCCCCTCCCATGTCTTAAGCTATTTAAAGGCAGAGAGGAACATGTGTGTCTTGAGAAAGGTCAAAAAACCTACATTCTAGTCTATGCTCCTCCACTTCTTAGTCATATGGCCTTAGGTGGTTACCAGATTGCTCTGGGACTCGCTTTCTTCATCTGGAAAATGGACCTATTTTTCTCTTATTTTAGTTTATCTCCAGTGTTTTTTCTTCTATGCATAAACCTCTGTGTTCAAGTTATTTTAAAATCCAAATAATGTGTAGAGCCCCAGCCTTAGTATCAGAAAGACCTTAGTTCAAATCCTATACTAGCTTTCCCCCAGCCATAGCCCCTCTGCTTTTCCCTCTCTCTGTCTTCCCACTTCTCCCAAAAATGCCTTAGTTTGTCTCATTTCTATAGTAAGCACAGCCTTAGACAATCCAGTGTCCCTACCATGCCATGAGGAGTCAATGTATGTAAAAGTTCCCAGCAAAATGAAGGGGCTTATCTCTTTGAGGGTTTGTGCAATCCCAGGATTAGGGAACCTTACTGCAGCAGAGGGCTTGGAGGTTATCGGGGCTAACCTCTTGGGCAGAGAAGTCTCCTTTACAACATCCTGACAGATGGTTATCCATCCAGGCCTGACCCAAATATTTCTCCTGCTGGGGAAATGCAATAATTTATGAGGCAGTTCATTACATTGATGGGCAGCTCGAAGGCTGTCAGGACTGGTTCCTGTTTAGACTCTTGTTTCCACCTTGGGAGAGATGTGACTCAGTGGATATTTTCCATGATTAGAGAAAGGAGAGGGGGAAGAGGAGGAGAGAAGAGGAAGGGAATGGAGAAAAGAGAAAGGAGAAGAAGAAGAAGAAAGGAAGAAATTTGACTTGTATACATTGAACCACACAAGATATTGTGATATCTATGCTCTTGATTGTAGGTTATTGAAGTCCCTATCATTAGGGCTGTCATTAAACTTTTGGAAAGAAGGAAGGAAAAGTGGGAAGAAGTAGGGAAGGAGGGAGGAAAAAGAGAAGGAATGCAAGAAGGAAGGGAGGGAAGGAGGAAGGGAGGAAGGAGGGAAGGAAAGAGAGAAGGAGAGAAGGGAGGGAGGAAGGGAAATAAGGAGGGAAGGAAGGGAGGAAAGAAATAAGGAAGGAGAGGAGAAAGGAAGGAAGTATCATGACTATATGTGGCTTCCCTATATTAAGTCCTTGTTTAATCAGGAATTTTCCCCTCCATCTGACCCCCTCTGCCCAGATTCCTGCCTTCTGAAATTGGGAAAAATCCTAAGTTGTTTTCAGAACTTAAGGGAATGCATTGGCTCCTCCCTCAGCAGTTCTGGAGCATTTGCAATCACTATAGCTAGCAAAATTCCAGCCAATATCACGCATAACTTTCAAAAGCAGATCTAATGAAAAGATCACCAAAACGAAAGCTAACTCTGCCTAATGGGAAAAACCCAATGAGAATCCTGGAAATGGATGCTGAAAAATACTTGAGATGAGATAACGAGGTGAAGGGGCAGAGTGGAGTTTACAAGAATCAGTGTCTTCAGAGGTACATTCTAACCAATGTTTCTTGTACGCTTTTCTTTTTTCACAAGGTTGGAGAGGGGAGTTCATTCTTGAAGGAAAGAAAGCTCTGATGCAGAGACAAAAAGCATAAATAAAGCTTGTTTCCCCCACCTCTTTATTCTTTTATTATAGAAGATAACTCTGTGAGAAGTTAGGGGAGAAATATAATGGGACATGCAGGTGATATAAAAAAAGCTATTAATAAAAATGATAATTTTAAAAAAGAAAAGCAAAATATGCATAGAATATTATTATTATTTTAAGAAGTCATCTAAAGTCACTTAATCTATGGGTCCTGCTAATCACAAGCTTCCCCCACCATTAGAATCATAGGTCAGGGGCCAGCTAGTTGGCTCATTGGATAGATTCCAGGCCTGGATTTGGGAGAACCAGAGTTCAAATCTGGCTTCAGACACTTCCAAGCTGTGTGTCCTTGGGCAAGTCACTGAACCCCAATTTCCTAGCCCTTCCTACTCTTCTGTCATAGAATTGATACTAAGACAGAGGGTAAGGGTTTTTTAAAAAAAGGATCATAGGCCAGATATCAGTGAACAAGCATTTACCTTGTACCTGGCACTAGGGATAATATGATTACAGATATACAGCAGAAAGGGATCATCTAGTCTAATCCCCTCATTTCACAGATGAGAAAATTGAGGCATAGAGAGATTTAGTCACTTGTCCAAGTTTCTTTTCCTTAATATAAGGTAGAAGAAGATTCAAACCCTGATCCTCTGAATTCAAATCCAATGCTCTTTCTAATGTTCTTGAATACTCACTGTGATTTTACAAAGTCAAGATATTTAAAATACTCAGATCATAAGTATGAATGGTATCTGAGCAATGCTTTTGTCAATGTGACCCGTTCTCATGGCCTTCTTGTAAGGCAGACCTCCTATCAGGCTCATGAAGAAAGGCATAGAAAGTTAAATCTATGGATAAAAGGAAAATTAGGAATCGCTACTTCCTAGCTTCCTACCTAGCGTCTTTTAATAGATTTTGTTCCCTTTCTAAGGCAAATATCTTGAAAAGGCAATTTCTCCCCCACAAGTTAGATCCCATAAAAACTTATTATTGCATTGTTGATTTCAAAAGATGTGTGATTGGGCAATTTTGCATTTTTTTTGAAAGGCACAGTCCTTTGGAACAAGATGGCAAAGACGAGGGTGAAACTCAAGCCAAACTGTATGTTAGCCTTCACATGTTTATTTGGTTTTGAGTCCCAAATGAACCATCCAATTCAGGAAAGAGCAAAAATGTTTGATAAATTGAATTTTTTTAGAGTACAGAAGTTCATTTTCAGCAGTCACACTGAAAGTCTTGCCAAATTTGCTGTTCTCACTGAAAACATAGTTTTAATGAATATTTCGGGTCAGTTCACATTCTGTTAGCAGGCTATCATATTATTTTATAGACACTGATAAGTCTATAAAACATAAATCTATATAAGTCAATAGGGCCCATCTACTATGTGCAGGGCACCTACCCTAGGTGAGTAAACCCTGTGAAGTAGTAAAAGGCAGATACAATCCTGCCTATTTGAGCAAAGGAAATGAATCATGGGAAACCAAAATGAAAATTATGCTGTTCATGTTGACAAAATCAACTTAATACATATTTATTGGATAAATTCAGTGAAGGCATATTTATATGATTAATATATTAATACATTTTGTGTAGTTTATAAATTACATGTGATGTATTTATATATACATACTTAGTGGAGGAAATCAAAGCAAGATGCTACACTACAAAAATATAAGGCCCAATCCTTGTCCTTAATATGTAGTAGAGACTATGCAAAACTTAAACATATGAAAAGGTAACTCAGAGTTCAAATGAACGACAGAAGAGAAATCAAAAGACAAGACTGAATCAATTACCAAATGGCTTTGCCCAGGTGAAAATAAATGCTACGTGAGTTCAGAGAATGAAGAAATCGCTTGAAGTTGGTCATGTCCCAAAGGAGATGAGACAAGCTGGGTCTTTGAATTTAGACTGGCAGAATTGGGGGGGGGGGGGAAGAGAAAGGGCACACCTCAGGTGGGTGAACTAGTGTGAGCAAAAACAATGCACAAAGCTTGCATTTGTTCCTGCATGTAGCATGTTTTTTAGAGGAACTTACCACTCTAGCTCTTGAGAAGATTCAATATTTTTTAAATTTACACAGCATTCCACTCATGAGGTAATGTACACAAAAGCCTCTCATAATAATGAGACTTGAAAATCTTAAATATGACCCCTTATCTAACAAAGATATAGAAGAAATGGAATAGATGTCAATATATTCATTTTAACTGCGTAAATAACCAAATAACATAGAAACCCGTAATTAGTTTTGAGAAATAATGCTGTTTCCTGTGAATATTGGTATAGCAGGGATGCTTAAATTGTCTCCTTCGGTGAATTTAAGATCTTACCAAGCCTGCCAACAGTCTGAAGTACAGGTATCCCTATCCCTTTCACACCGTGACTTTCCCCATCATGGGTTTGATATATCATGGGTCAGTATAAGAAATTAAATAGGAATTTTGTGGGAGTTTTGCAGAAGTTGCAGACAACACAGAAAGGCCAGCAGGTGACACAGAAAATGTTTAGAAACTCAGAAATGTATAAAATATATGTATAGTGTTGTATAATAACATATTTTATCTTTTTTTAAGCTTTTACCTTTTTTTAAAATCAATACAGAGTACTGATTCCAAGGCAGAAGAGCAACAATGAGGGTTAAGTGATTTGCCCAGGGTCACACAACTAGGAAGTGTCCACCTGGCTGCCCCCATATTTTCTCTTTTAATGCCAATCAATATACACAATTTCTTTTACGGTAAATGCCCTGTAAAAGAAAAAAAGAAATAATTTAGATTTCTCTGGTACAAAGGGAGGACCAAAAATTTTTACACAGCATGGGGATACTGTGCCCATAACCCCTGCAATGTGGAAGGGATGCCTGTAATTCGTTTTGAGAAATAATGCTGAGTGTTGTTAGGGAAGCTAGATGGTACAGTGCCTAGCGTCAAGAAAATTCATCTTCCTGAGTTCAAATCTAGCCACAGATACTTATTAGCTGGACAAGTCATTTAATCCTGTTTGCCTCAATTTCCTCATTTGTAAAATGAGCTAGAGAAGGAAATAATGACCCACTACAATATCTTTGCCAAGAAAACTTCAAATGGGATCACAGTCAGACACAACTGAAAAACTATGGAACAGTATGATGATTCATGAAATTGAATCATACTTTCCCACCAATGCCCTCAATACCTCTGGTAAATAGTGGACACATACTTACAAGAACCTGACATGTTCACAAGGGAGCAAACCCCATGTGCATAGAGTATCTATACCATACAAAATTGCTACATTGCTCATTGGTTGGTCTTTACCACTTTTTAAACATGCCTTCTCACTCCATCCTTCAAAACATATTTGGGGTGCCATCTCCCAATTCTCCTAGTTATCAGTGCTCTTTAACTCTGGAAGTAATTTTCTATTACTTTGTATGTAATGGGAGACCAACCAAAGAGGGACCAGTCCTTAAAGCAGGCACAGATGGGCCATTTCTGGTGAGTCATACAAAGCACATCCAGTATTCTCTATCTGCTCTGAAGCTAACATGGAATTTGGGGAAACTACTTTCAGGCTATGAGTATCAGGTCCTTTGTTCTCAAGCTTGAAGAGTAAAGGCACCAAAGCCAACATGGAAGGAATATGTGTAGGCAAGATGTTCCTCTTATTTCTAAGAGTCCTGACTACTTTCAGAGAGCCCCTTGTTTTGGGGACTTCACATCTTGGTTGCTGGGTCCATTCACTTAAGGCTTGTAACTGATCCCACAAAGTTCTATTATAATTATATAATTATAAATTATAATCCATTGGCCAATAATTATTAAGTGCCTACTATGTGCCAGGCACTGTGCTAAGGACTGGTAATATTCCATATATTCTGAAGACTTAGCCCTGATTGGCGTGTCCTCATTATATGTGTGAGCACATATATTCATATAATCATGTATAAATATCTCTATATATGTACATGTATTTATATTTACTCATCAGAGTTATATCCCACCAATAGCAGAATCTATGTTTGTTAGGAGCAAGGATTTTTTTATTTCTTTCTTTGTCTATTCAGTACCTAGTAAATGGTAAATGATTAAATGTGTGTTCAATTGAATAGAACAAGTAGAGTGTTTAGGCTTTGAAAGAAGCAGGAACATTTCCAGAGAAAGACACAATGGAAAGAGCAATAGATTTACAGTCAGGGGACCTGGGTTCAAATCCAGCCCCTGACACTGTGAGACCTTGGGAAAATCATTTAACCTCTCTGACCTTCATTTTACTCATATGTAAAATGAGGATGTTGAATGAAATGGCCTTTGAGGTTCCTTAGAGATCTAGATCATTGGACCTCTGAGTCCTAACTCTGCTACTTATGACCTGGTGATTTTGGATTTTCTCCTTAAATTTCTTTCTTTCTTCCTTTCTTTCTTCCTTCCTTCCTTCCTTCCTTCCTTCCTTCCTTCCTTCCTTCCTTCCTTCCT
>NC_058134.1:116471131-116476842 GCF_016433145.1 Gracilinanus agilis | reverse complement strand
TTTTTTTTTTTTAACCCTTATTTTCCGTCTTGGAACCAATTGGTTCCAAGGTAGAAGAGTGGTAAGGGCTAGGCAACAGGGGTTAAGTGACTTGCTAAGGGTCACACAGCTGGGTAGTGTCTGAGGTCAAATTTGAATCCAGGACCTCCCATCTCTAGGCCTGGCTATCAATCCATTGAGCTACCCAGCCATCCCCAAATTTTATTCTTTCTGTAAGACAGGTCAGAAAAAAAGATGTTCAGAAACAATGAAGAAGCTCTTTCCTGAATGGGTATTTATTTTCTCTTTAAAGTTGGAGGCAAGAACCATTTTTGGATATAGTTGTAGAGAAGGAAAGAGAAGAGTTAGTGGTTAATGAGTTTAAATGAGTTGAAACTATCAAAATTATAGTTGAAGGGAGCAGTTAAGTGGCTCAGTGGTTTGAGAGCCAGGACTAGAGACATGAGGTTCTGTGTTCAAATTTGGCCTCTGTCACTTCCTAGTTGTGTGTCCCTAGGCAAATCACTTAACCCCCATTGCCTGCCCCTACAGATTCTAAGACAGAAGGTAAGGGTTTTTTAAAAAAGAATGGCAGTTATAAAAAGTATACTAGGAAACAAACCAGGAATAAATAAATAGATTACATAGTAGAGTGGTCACATTCAAAAGTATGGAAAATTTGTAATATGAGATTTCAGCAAGATCAGAGACTTTTCTTCAACTGTACTCTGAGGTTTCACAGCAAAAACAAACAAACAAACAGGTAGAGAGCCAGTAGGGGTGATCACCCCCTGCCCTCTCAACAAAAAGAGTTAGGGATTGGCATGGTGGACCTGGAAGAAGGTTTAAGAGGACAAGGTTGGCTAAGGCATTAATGAAAGACATTTCTCCATCTGTAAAAGGGGAGATTATATTATTTGTCTTACCTGTCTCATGGGGTTAGTATAAGGAAAAATGTTTTGCAAATTTTAACTTTAATAGAAAAGTAAATAATAGTTATTGTTGTTATTGTTAGTGGCTAACCATAAAATGTGGTCTGTGCAGAGTCAAGCATTGCCAAGAAGGGGTTGTATGAATGAGAAAAAAATTACTATGAAAGCAGAGAAGCAGTTTGGGGTGTGTGTGTGTGTGTGTGTGTGTGTGTGTGTGTGTGTGTGTGTGTGTGTGTGTGACAGAGATAGAGAAATAGAGACAGAGAGGGAGGGAGGTTATCAGGAAAGGAGAAGTAGAAGGAGATAGAAAGTGATGTTTGTGAAAAAGAGAAACCTCCAAAGTTCAGGATCCTGGAGCAGGAGGACAATGGTGATCCAGTCTCAAGGAGAGCCATTTTCTAGTTTATGGTTAATGCAGAATAAAAATGGATCTTTGGAAGTAGAGAAAATATGATAGAAGAGTAAGAGCAGGCCACCAGTGTAAATGGTGAAGTTGCTGAGGACAATGGAGAGAATATTGAAGTCCCAAAAGAATATGGAAGTGTGGGTCTGGGAGAGCAGTAAAAAATGGCGATTCAGGGAGGGTAATATAGATGAATGGGAGGGGAGGACTACAAATTATGAGAATCGGAGGGAAGGGGTATTTGGAGCATCTGAAGTCGACAGTGGGGATTATAGTACAAGGCAACACACTCTCTTTACCTATTTAGTTTGAGGGAGCGGGAGAGGAAGCCCTCCTGAGAGAAGGCAATGGGGGTCATAGTGTCTAGAGAAAAGCGCTGTTTTTATTAAGTCAAGGAATGGTTGTGATTGAGGGAAGAGGAGGAAAGGAGGGGTAAGTGGTAAAAAAGAGGGAAATTGGATAAAAGAGTTTGTCACCGAAAGTACAGAGTCCGTTTTATGTGGCACAGTGTCAGAAGGTAGTAAACAATTGGCAATAAATATGAAAAATAAATGAAGAAACCAATTGTTAAATGCTTACTACATGCAAAGTGTTGTACCAAGCACTGTAGATACAAATAGAGAAGATGGTCTCTTGTCTCAAGGAGCTCATATTTATACAGGAGGCAAGGGTTATAGCATCTGCCAACGTCATTTTTACGCCATGGGGTTATTGGATAATAAATTTAGTTCTGGAAGGGATATTAGAAGTGATCAAATCCAAACCCTTCATTTTACAGATGAGAAAACTGAGGCCAAGAGATACTAAGGACTCACCCAGGGTAGCATAGCTAGTAAGTGTCTGAGGCAGGATGTCACATCTCTACAAGGGTTGTATCTCTGGACAATGGCAACTGGGCTATAAGCAGATCCAATGGACAGGGTCAGAGAGGGGGGCTACTATTTCCAAGGCTCTTGGATTTATTTGCCCATTTGGAAACAGTTGGGTGGTGTTGGTGATGGCTGAATGGAGGGTCTCTTCTCCACTTTATGTTGCCTGTAATGATGGCTGCCAGTGATGATGAAATTGGGTGAACATTCACAAGATTCAATTCCATAAACATTTATTAAGCACCTACAATAAACAGAGAATTGTGTTTGGCTGCAGGGGAAATAACAAAGATCATTAAGACATGATGAAAACAATCTAGTTAGGTATAAATCATACACAAATAACTGTAAGATGAATGCATCGGCAAAATAATATGCCTTTCTCTAGGAATGTGGGTTTATTCCTGAATGGAATCAGAGAAGGCTTCATAGAGGAGTTAGAATTACCTTTATTTTTAAGAATGCTCAAGAAATGCAGTTGCTAACAACAGAGAGGGAAAGGATTCAGGCATAGGAATCTTGCATTAACAAATGTCCAGAGACAGGAAAGTAAAAAAGCCTATGTGGGAAATAGTAAGCAGTCGATGATGGGAAGTAGAAGGAAGCAATGCTGCAAAGGTAAGGTGACTTTGTTGTTGTTCAGTTGTGTCTAACTCTTTGTGACATCACTTGGGGTTTTCTCAGCAAAGATACTGGAGTGCTTTATCATTTTCTTCTTCAGTTCATTTTACAGATGAGGAAACAGAGGCAAACAGGGTTAAGTGACTTGCTCAGGATCATATAGCTAATAACTGTGTGAGGTCAGATTTGAACTCAGGCTGGTTTGTTTTCCTGACTCCTTCCCTGGCATTCTATCCACTGTGTCACTTAGCTATTCAAGATATTATTGGACTATGAAAAACCTTGACTGCCTAGCTAAGGAATTTGGACTTCATTCGATAGGCAATAGGGAGCCACTGAAAGATTTTCAGCAGAGGAGGGATGAAGCTGATCCTTTATATAGTGAATATTTGGTAGCAAATTGGTAGCACTTGGAAGTATGATTTGGAGAGAGGAGAGACAGAGGCACAAAGGTGCTAGGAATCTATGGGGATAAGCAATTGGTGATGAAGATAATGAAGGACTTACTGGAGTTTTGACAAGGAGAGTAGAAAAATAAATAAAGTGATTCAGGTAAGGAACCTCAGTGGTGAACAATTTGCCCTCTAAGTGATGTGTGTGGATAATGAGGATAAGGAAAGAATTGGGGTAGAAGAAAAACTGAAATATATATGCTAGAAGCAAGAAACAGAAAGAACTGAGAAGATAGGTCAAAACTGCCAGTGTACCAGATGGATTCAAAGATAAAAAGATCAGATTCGCTGGGATGAGGGGAAGGAACTTATGAATAAACACTGTGATAAACACATAGATGTAATGTTCCAAAAGTAATGTTTGTGTGGTAGACTTTCAACCATAGCTGTGTTCAAGAGGAGCCAAATGCAGTGATAGGATGTTCCATATCTTAAGAGGTTCTGTGACTCAGAGGCTCCAATTATCCCTTTATGACCACCGACTTGTGTGGTCCAAGTGGTCCAGTGATGGTCTTCGTGGTGGCTATATTTCTGTGGCTTACCAAGCCAACTAAAATATGGTGCTCTTGTCCATTGTTGCTGGGGTTTTTTAAGACACCCTCACAACTGAAATAAATTTAGTTAAATGGCAGCGTGATCAACCCCATTCATTTGTCAAAATAAGCCAAATGCCCATTTTAGTTATTTCACTGGGAAATGATTTGAGAAGCCCTTCAAGAGAGCTGCCTTCAGGTGTTTGAAGGACCATCCTATGGAAGAGAGCCTAGACTTAGTTTCACTTGGCCTCCTAAATAGGAAGGCTAAGAACAGTTTAGGGAAGTTGTAGAGAAAGCAGATTTCAGTTTGATGTGGGGAAAATCTTTCAAACAATCAGATCTCACTGGAAGTAGAATGAGCTAACTAGGAGATAGTGGGTTATCCATCACTAGAGATCGTTAAGTAAAGAGTGGATGATTGCTTCTCAGGGATATTGTGGAAAGCATTCTTAGTCATGTGTAGGCTGAACTAGAGGACTCTAATAACTCTGAGATTTCATAGTTCTTATAGTTACCCCATGCCAAAAGTCCAAGTAAGTAACTTTATTGACCTGGGCTTTGCTTCCATTTCTTACCTGTTGAATATGGTCTCAGCATGTCAGAACATATTCATTTGGAGCCATTACTAATCCTCCACCCTCATCAGCTATCATCAATTGCCTAGTTCCAATTCCAGAATTTAAACCAATTCTTTTATGGGAACTCTAAGGAAGCCAAGAAGCTAAGACACTAGGGATAGAAAGATTAAAAAAATAAATCTTTGCTCTTGGTCAAATAGTTTTATCAATTCTTGTTGGCACTTGATCTGTGAGATTCAAAGTATCACCACCCTTTGAAATGACCATCATTTGGTGAATCAGTGTCCATAATTCTGCAACCATTCTTCATCCTTAAAGTCCAGAGGCTCTTCTATAAAGGTGACAATCACAAACCCAGAGGTGAACATTTTCTGGATTTTAAGGGATATAATGGCAAGGGTCAAATGAAATTAAAAATCTTGGCCCTATTTTCAGAGGGTCTCTATCACTTTCATAAGCATATCAGAAACAGATTAGCAATAGAAATTTTTCATTATGTCAAGGTGGGATGGAAAAAAAAAGAAGGGTTAAAAAGAGAAACATATTAAAAATTTTAAATCTATGACAGATTTATCATGCAATCATAGAAAAATATGTTGGCAATAAGGATATGTCTCATTCAAAAAAAATGACATGCAAAAACTTAATTGGAATAAATATGAACAAATGCACACTTTTTAATATCACAAAAATGTTCTTTGCTTTACAAAGGGAATATTTTTAAGTAGCAATCTCTCTTAATACATACATAGAATTGAATTTCGGCATTCAGATATTCCCAAAACCTTTTCAGGAACACACTTATTGGATAAATTAAGGTATACTTTGCATGTATATTATATTTTTCTGATGTGTTCATCTGATATTCAGAGTTTGCATTCTTCAGGAAAACATCTCTGAACTGACTTTCCAGCTTTTCATTGGTTCAAAGATTATTCCCTACCCAATCATCATACCATTCTCTCCTGTTTCCTCTATCCCCATCCCCCAGCATTATTGGAAAGAAGCCAACACTGGCTGGGGGTAAAAAAGGAAATGAGGGATTACTAGCTGGGGCACGGAAGCTGCTGCTCTTAAAACAGAGAAGGGGGGCAGGGAGAGAAAAAAATAATATTTAAAAGCCTCCCCAAGCAGGGCCCCCCCTATGGGAACTATGCCAGAGAACTTTAGGGGAGCTTTGGAAAAGAAGGGAGCAAAGATTAAGGTAGCTCCCACCCCAGAGTCAGATACCTATGGAAAGTTATGCTCTCAGAAGCTTACATCCTTCCATACATTCTCTCTCTCTCTTTCTCTCTCTCTCTCTCTCTCTCTCTCTCTCTCTCTCTCTCTCTCTCTCTCTCT
>NC_058134.1:116467948-116471075 GCF_016433145.1 Gracilinanus agilis | reverse complement strand
CTCTCTCTCTCTCTCTCTCTCTCTCTCTCTCTCTCTCTCTCTCACTCTTTCTCTTTCTCTTTCTCTTTCTCTCTCTCTCTCCCCCTCAGAGAATGCAACACAAAACAAAATATACCCAAAGACTGACATCCATACACAATTATTTCAATATTAGCCTTCCCTTCCCAGCAGACCCATCCCACACACATACATTGAACCACATTCCAGATGGACAAAAACACATTCTGATTCCCAAACCCAATAAATATACACATATGTTTAAGCATGTATATGTGGGTCTGTGTGTGCATGCCTACTTATCTGTCTTTCTCTGTTTTGTGTGCTTCTTTCTTTGATTGCTTCTGTTTGTCACTTACACCCCATCCTCATCTTATTCTCTTTTTCTCCCACACTCTGCAGTGCACCTAAATACATGCATTTCAATGAGTAGGTGACTGCTAGCTAAGTTACAAAGTAATTTGCTAGGTGGGGAAGTGGTGAAAGGGATGGGGAGTGGGTAAAGAGTTCATTATGGGCAGAGGGGAAAGGGAAGAGCAAGAGAGAGTGGCCACAAGGTACCCAAGCCAAAAAAGATCTCCAGATCTCCCTATATTCATTTTACAAGATAATACCAGGCATCCTGTGGCACAGATATATCCTTTGCCTGGTGGCCATTTCTGGGTGACTTGTTAGCACCTCCATCAGAGGGCAAGCAGCAGAAATAACAAAAATACAAACTCTAATTATGCTGCTCTCAAGTGACCAAAATGACTCATTTAAAGTTGGATGGGGAAGAGAGCAGAACTTAGTGGCTTGGATGATTTCCCTCCTCCAAGCTACCCAGAAATGGCAAAATTTGTCATTGTCAAACAGAAATGGATTTCTATCTTTATCCCATTCCTTCTTGTGGTTGATCTATCTATTTGGGAACTGCACAGACTAGAAGACTCTTTCCATGAAGGAAAGCAAATAGAGGGCTCTCTGTGTCTAGAATTCTCATCTCCCTCCCTCTTAAGTCTGGGGAGTTAGGGAAGGGCAGAGCAACCTCCTCCCGCCTCCATCCCAAGACAACAGTCTTGTAGTAGGATATGGGAGGGAGAAGAGCCTGGGATTATCTATTTCATCTTACTGTGCTTCCTGCCCTCTTCTGTATTCATAGGACTGTGGGGGCAACATGCTGGGAAATGCAATGGCAACCTGGGGCTCAGGAAGCTGGCCTTTCTGCCTATTTCTCTAACCATTAAAAGCTTATAGAATTATATAATTATGTACATATATATACACATATAATATCTACATATATATCTATATATACTTATGTGTGTATATGTGTCTACACCTAAATTTAATTTAGATATAAATCAAAAAATATAAATTTAGATACAAAATTTAGATTCATTTCCTAGGCGCATATATATATATGTATATGTATTTATTGGGGGTTTTTTTACCCTTATCTTCTGTCTTAGAATCTGGATTATATATTGCTTCTAAGGCAAAAGAATGGTAAGGGTTAAGACAACTGGGGATAAGTGACTTGCCCAGGGTCACACCAGCTAGGGATATTTTATATATATATATTTGTGTGTATATGGATACATAAATATTTTCCCCCCATGTTTCCATGATTCATGTTGTCTCCCTCTCTTCTTCCTTCCCCCCTCCTGGAGCTGACAGGCAATTCCACTAGTTTATACATGTATGTATGTGTGTATATATATATATATGGAATTCATTATGAAATAAAAGGAGAGTATCCTGCAGAACAGTATTTGGAATCAGCAAATGTGGGTTTGAATCCCAGACTTTGAGGTGGAAAGACCTGGGTTCAAACCCCACTTCAGACACTTATTAGCTCTGTGACCATTGCCAAGTCATTTAACCTCTTTGTACCTTGGTTTTTCTCCTATGTGAAATGAAGGAGGTTAAACTAACTGGTCTCTAGGATCCTTTCCAGCTTTAAATCTATGATTATCCCTGATTTGCCAATTCCTACCTATGGGATCCTGGGAGAAGTCACCTGTTCCCCTCTTTGGACTTTAGTTTCCTCATCAGGAAAGTGAGGGAGTCAGTTGGAATAATCTCTATAAAGTCCCTTTAGTCACTAAATTCTATAAGGCTATGATCCTAAGGCTGAGCTCCAAGCTAACAGTCTCAAGGTTCAAAAGATTAATAAAGAAAATAGAAAAATTAGCCTACAGGATTTGAAAGTAGGAGAATAGGAACAGAACATAAACTTTGATTTGTTTGTTCATGGGAATGTTTTTTAATTAAAAATAATTTTTAAAAATAGTCATTTTACTATTCCTAAGAGAAATTCCTGACCTGGACTCCAGCATGAAGTTTTAGCTTTTTCCTCTTTTAAAAGGTGCTGCCATGAAGTAGGAACTGTAGATTTTACACAGCTCCCCATTTTTTTAATGCAGGGCAAATGGCTTGTCTCATGTGCGCAGAAAGGGCTGGAAAATATTTTTTTGTGATCGGAGTGCAGTGGAGAAGTCTGGGATTCCAGAGGAAGTGGAGGCCTCCCGCTCCACACAGGAAACAATCTTCAAGCAGGCCTTAAATGCCAGATTCCAGGCCGAGTTTAACTAACCACTGACAGCTCTGTAAACAAAGCTAGGACAAAAAGAGCCCAGCTTTCCCTTTTCTGGTAGTCATTTTGGGTTTGGGGGCTGCAGGGGAATTCTGGAATACTTGACTCCATGGCATAGAAAGCCAGGGGGAGAGGGCTTCACATTGGAAGAACTGGAAAGGGGAGACCTTGCCTGGAATCAAACCCCCGAGGAGGAGGTAGGAGAGAATAAAATAGGTGGATAAAATTTGTAAAAAGAAAAAAAGAGCTGGGATTTTTTGATCCCCAGGATAACTTGTCCTTAACTTCATTATTTTAAAATGTGCTGCTGTTTAGTATGTTTATTTGTGATTTCTTTGTTGTGATTCTTACTATCAATGCTGATATAATTTTGTAATATGCAGTACACCATTTAATTTCAATCTCTCTCTCTCTCTCTCTCTCTCTCTCTCTCTCTCTCCCTCCCTCCCTCCCTCCCTCTCTCCCCCCCTCCCTTTCTCTCTCCCCCTTCCTCCTTTCTTCCCTCTCCTCTTCCTTTCTCCCTCTATTCCCTTTCTTGATTCCTGCCCCCCC